>NC_053446.1:63103950-63240046 GCF_007990345.1 Gossypium hirsutum
AGTTGGAGGATGATTTGCTAAATTTATAAAAAGTTTATATGTGTTTATTTTTTATTAATTAAATAATTTAAAAAAATATTTAAATTTATCATCTAAAATGACCTACCAATTATAAATTTTGATTAATTAAATTATAAAATAATTTTCGTAATTACAAGAGACAAAGATGTCATGTTTAAGCTTTAGTAAATTTTATTTTTAAAATTTTAAAATTGTTAAAATTTTTAATAATTAAAAAATAGTAATTTTATTTTTTATTTTATATCTTTTCTATTTTAGTAATTTTTAATTTTAAATAAATTTTTATATTTTTTCATTCTAAAAAAATTTAGGGTTTTGTTCTTTTTAATTAAAAAGTACATTGGGAATTTTTCTTTTCCCCCTTCTTAATTTATTTGAAGAGTGCACCAAAAGAATGGTGTACAACTTGAAAGTTTGAGAAAAAAAAAAGAAAAGCTTATTGTGGAGGATAATACCAAATTAATTGTTAATGTAGATTAACATTTTTGCAACTTTAATCTCAAACTTCAAACATTTTTAATTCTACACTTAAATATTGATATATAATAATGAATTCAGTATGTTTAAAATCAAAATTTGATTTTTTAAAGAGCTTTTGTTAAAATAAAAAATGGTAAATATTTAAAAGAGTTAAACTTTAAAATTGTCTATAAATTTAGATTAATTGTGTAACACCATTCATAAATATTAATTTGGTACAATTATATAAATAAATAAATATTAATTTAATTTTTAAATAAAAATAACAATGTTACCTATGTGGCGCTATTTTCTTTTAAGATATATATATATATTTCATTTTAAGAATATTATCATATTAACGGATGTCCTTCACCAATAAACCCATCACTGAGGCTGGTGGTAAGTCAAAAACTGTTAACTTATTTAATTGATCAGAATTAGAGTTTTTCATGTGACGGGTCAAACTGAGATAAAGTTTAGTTTTTAAAATTTTCATATTTAAGTTCGTTTTTGGTTCAATTCGCTCAAAAAGTCCATTTTACTGTTTAAAAATTAATAAAATATTTAAATATTTTAATTGATATTTTATATATTTTGTAATTGAATTTTAATTAATTTTTTATTATTTAAATTGAATTCAGGTCAGGCTAATTTGAGGTACAAAAATTCTTGTTCAAGTTTGACCAAAGTCGGGACGAGCCTATTGGGCCAAGTGGACTACTCGACCCTTGGATAGGTCTAATTAGAACTAATCCTGGACACATGATCCGCCAAAAAAAATTATTAGTAATTGAAAAGCTACAATTATTTCTAAATTGAATTACAAGATTATTTGCAAAAAAAAAAATCAAGTGAAAAAATTAGAACATAAAACAAAAGTAAATTAAATAAAAATAATAGATAAAAAAATTAAAGAGAATAAGGAGATGAACAAGAAAAGAATTTGTACTTTATCCTCCTATTATTAAATCATTTAGATCAAATAATCAATTCCATGATTTATACTAATTATGTCATGAGTGAAGAGAAAGTAAAGAATATATTGTAGATAAATTTTTTTAAGCTACATACAATCATAATTACACATGAATAATTATAACTAAAATTAAGCATTCCAAAATACAATAAATTATTAACCAAAACATATTCAAATTATATATGAGTCACTATTTCTTTCTCGAAAATTTTTATGCTGACATTTTATTAAACTAAAAGACGAATGAGTTTTAAATTATGTTGTTTTTCAGAAATTATTTGAATTTATATGGTAAATTTAAATTATTTTCACACTTATTTCCTTATTGCTACAACCGCATATATGTGCTTTTTTATTTTTATGAAAACAATTTAAATTTATTCATTTATTTTTTTAATTTAATAAAATATCAAATTAATAAATTCCACATAATGTAGCCTAAAATAGTACTAGATAGATAATTATGTTAATAGAATGTGAAACTTGAATCAAAATTAAAGTCTTATGTATATAATTGCACCAAATCGAAATTTATGCATGATATTGAACATTAAATCAAAGTTTATGTATAATTTTGATATTTATCTCTTATATTTTAAGTATATTTAAAATTTTAACTTAATTGAATCGGTTGAATCTTGGTTCGGTTGGCATCAATATTGTTGTCAGTGTGAGAGGAAGTGGTTTCGAGCGCACCAAAGCACGTTTATCCCTTTATTTAAGAGTTAAAAATGAGTTATGGATATTCTTTCAAAAAAAAAAGAAATGAGTTATGGATAATTTTAGACCTTGTATCAAAAATCACTATAAATCATTAAAGGGCTCCAACAACAACATTAGACTACTTTTTCATAGAAAATGCCATTCTCATCTAATGGAACAATATAAATATCTGAACCATAGCTTTAAGTTTCCACAAAAGCATTTGTTGTTACTTAACCCACAAACTTACATAGAAACCAATTCAAAAGGAGAAATGGAGCTTCACCACCATTTTAGCCACGAACATCCTTTAGAGTTCATCGAAGAGCACAACCTTAAAAGTGAGAAGGCTAATTGCTCAGGATGTGGGGAGAAGGTATCAGGTCCAAGCTATAGTTGTACGGAGTGTGAGTTTTACCTTGACAAGAAATGCTTCGAGGCCTCCCCAGAGGTAAATCATCCCTTTCATCCCAACCATAGCCTTAAACTTTTAGCAAGTCCACCATACATACGTTTATGGGCTATTTGTGCATTCTGTGACAGAAGATGTGAGAATTTTGTTTATCATTGTTCTTGTAAGTTAGACCTTCATGTAAAATGTGCTTTGTTTTCAAAAACCATTGCTGAAAATAAGATTGGGGAGCTTGAAGGTGTTTCCCAAAAAGATCTATTGGTCTCTTCTGAAAATGGTTCTAAAGAACTTGAAGAAACCAATTGCTTTGCATGTAGGAAGCCATTACTAGATTCTCCATTCATTTCTTTTGATTCTAGATTTCACTTGCATAAAAAATGTCTTGACCTACCTATTGAAGTCAATCATCTTTTTCATAGTCAACACCCTCTAGTTTTACAATTCAATAGTCAGCGTCTACCTTGTCAAATTTGCCAAATAACCCAACCGAGGGGACTTGCCTATTGTTGTTCACCTTGTGAGTTTACCCTTCATATTGCATGTGTTGAGCGACCAACTACACTTGACCTCCCATGTCACCGTGAGCATTCTCTTGTTTTACAACTCAATTTGAAATCTCTCCTTTGTCAAATCTGTCATGAGACGCGTGATTTGTCACCTGCTTATTATTGTTCCGCATGCAAGTTTGGCCTTCACGTGCAATGTGTCTCTCCAGCACCTATTATCAAAGGTGAAATTCATGAACATCCTTTCACCTTGTTTTGGAGACAAGTCCCTTTCATTTGTGACACATGTGGAACAAGTGGAGATTGTATCTCTTATATTTGTTCTCCATGTGGCCTTATAGTTCATGAAAAGTGCATTTCAGTGCAACCCATCATCAAAAGGTTTCCACGACATGGTCACCAAATTTCCCACATATTCATCCATAGGAAACATGAGATCAAATCTTGGAACTGCCGAATTTGCTATGAGGAGGTGAATTCGAAGCATGGATGTTATTGTTGTTCTGATTGTAATTATATTGTCCATACAAATTGTGGAATAGAAGATTATAGATGGTACCAGATATTCGACGATGGGAGTGAAGAAACGGGTGAGTTGCTTAACAATTCAGCCTTTGATGTTATTAAAGAGGCCAAGCTTGGAGAAAATGATGTAATAACCACAGAGATAAAACATTTAAGCCACCCTCACAATTTAATTTTCAGCAATGATGTTAAGGATGATAAATATTGTGATGGCTGCGTGTTGTTCATCTCGACTTCATTTTACCATTGTGCACAATGTGATTTTTTTCTCCATAAATCATGTGCTGAATTGCCTAAGAAGATGTACGATTGGCACCATATTCACCAACTTCCCCTCACTCTTAATTTACATGCTGATTTTTTGTGTGGCGACTGTGTGTTTGAGTTCAATAATTGTTTCTCCTATGATTGTAATGTGTGTGAGAATCGTATATGCGTTCCTTGTGTTAAAAAATCTGATACCTTCACGTGTCAAGGGCATGAACACTGCCTTTTCCCTTACGAAAAGTATGAAGGGCAATGCAATGGCTGTGGAAGGAATCTAGAGTATGCGTATGCTTGCAAAGAGTGCAACTTTGCGGTGGAATACGGTTGTCTTACGCTTCCCGACAAGATTAAACACAAGGGTGATGAACATCCCCTCAAGCTCACATATGGTGAAGACAATATTTATTCAAAGTACCATTACTGTGATATTTGTGAAAGAAGAAGAAATCCAAGCCATTGGTTTTACCGCTGTGCAATATGTGACAATTCAGCCCATAAAGATTGTGTTATCGATGCATACTCATATATGAAGCTCGGAAAAACCTACACAGGAAAGGATCACCCACACCCACTCACTTTCACCTGAAAGATCTATGACTACCCTCCTGAATGCCATATATGTGAGGAGCATTGCGAAGATCTATCTGCTGAGTGTCTAGAGAATGGGTGTAACTACATTGTTCATTGGAAATGTATAGACCCTTATAGAAAGGATATCTTACGGTTTTGGTAGAAGGCAGAAGACAAAGAGGTTCATGATTGATGGCACCTAATGCTAGTTTCTGCACTCAAGTTTCTGGGAAAAAAATGACTTTGTTGGTTGGGAGTTGAAAGTCCATTAATGTAGTTATTGTATGTTGTTTTATAATTTTAATTGTAAATAAAATCTGAGGTTAGTGTTACATATTGGAAAATAATTTGGAATTGGAAGAATAACAATGTTTCTATAGTTTGTCCTAAGTGTTGGGTATGGGTCCCACTATGTGGGAAAAACCCATATTTTCTGCCACAATGTTTTGCCTTCTTTTTGGTTTTGTCAAAAGCCAATTTTTTTGGCCTTTTAACGTGGGAGTGGGCAGCATTCTTAATTGAGAGCAAAAATTCTCAATTACATCCAGAGAGAAACAGAGAGTGAGATTGAAGTAGAAAAATCAGTTTTTCAAGCTTGGTGCAGCAGTGATCAACTCCTCGATCGAAGGTCCATCCGTGGTTTGATTGAGCTGATTTTTGGACAGTAGCTAGGTGATAAGGTGTTCTTGACTTTGTACGGTCGGATTTTTCATCCGAGACTTGTAGCGTCGGAAATACCCATTTTTCAGCAGCTACATTTTTGGTGATGTTCTCTCATTTTTCTCTCTTTTGCTAAAGATTACATATTGTTAGCCTTGTCGGAGTTGAATGCTTGTTGTAGGCTTGATATTGTGATCTTGTAGTCGAACATTTGATGATAGTAGAGCTCTTTATCGGACTCTAAAGTCCCGTGGTTTTTACCCTTAATTTAGAGGGATTTTCCACGTAAAAATATCGGTGTCTCTATTTATTTTTGTTGTGGTTGCATTAGTTGATTTGTGGTTGATTAAGGTTGCTAGAGAACATATCTTGTGCTATTGTGCTTGCCATAATTTTTGACAGGAGTTATAAGGAGAGAAAGAACACCGGTTGTGCTTTCGCTTTGTTTCGGTTGTTCGGTTTCTTCCTAACAAACTGGTACCAGAGCTTGGTTATTGTGTCAGATAATTATAGAAATTAATACGAGCAAGATGATTATGTTGAATGGCACAAATTATCAACTTTGGCGGAATAAAATGAAGGACTTGTTGTTTGTGAAGGCTTTGCATCTTCCGGTCTTTACTACTCAAAAACCCGATTCGAAAAGTGATGAAGAATGGGAATTTGAGCATCAACAAGTGTGTGGCTTTATTCGGCAATTTGTTGAAGAAAATGTTTACAACCACATTGATCAGGAGACACATGCTCGAACATTGTGGGAGAAGCTTGAAAGCTTGTATGCTTCGAGGTCGGGCAATAACAAGTTATTTTTGCTGAAGAAAATGATGGCGCTGAAATATAAAGAAGGAATGTCTATAGCTGACCATGTTAGTGAATTTCAGAGTATGATGAATCAGTTGCTTGGTATGGGTGTCAAATTTGATGACGAGATTTTAGGACTTTGGTTGCTTGCTACTCTACCAGACTCTTGGGAGACCTTTCGAGTCTCACTCATTAATTCTGCCCCACAGGGTATTATTACTTTGGATTTGGCTAAGAGTGGTGTGTTGAATGAAGAGGTTAGAAGAAGATCTCAGGGTTCTACATCACAGTCCGAGGTGTTGGTTATCGAGAACAGGGGGAGAAACAGAGACAAAGATGGAAAGGGTAGAGATAAAAGCCGAAGCAAGTCAAGATCGAGATACAAGAATCTTGAGTGTCATCATTGTGGTAAGAAAGGTCATATCAAGAAATATTGCTTCAAGTGGAAGAAAGAGAACAAAGGTGGTGGTGATAAACACGATCGGAATGACGATGAAAAATCCGAGCGTGTTGCTACTGTTACTCGTGAAGATCTGTTAGTTATTTGTGATGAGAATTTGGTCAACCTAGCATGCGACGAGACTAGTTGGGTGATTGATACTGGTGTATCACTTCATGTCACGTCGAGGAAGGAATTCTTCACATCTTATACTCCTGGTGATTTTGGGGTATTGAAGATGGGTAATGATGGTTTGGTTTTGGTTATTGGTATGGGAGATGTTAGCTTGGTGAGTAACAATGGAACAAAGTTAACTCTCAAGGATGTCAGACATGCACCGGATGTCCGTTTGAATTTGATTTCTGCAGGAAAGCTTGATGATGAGGGATTCTGTAACACCTTCAGTGAAGGGCAGTGGAAGCTGACTAAAGGCTCATTGGTTGTGGCTCGAGGAAAGAAGAGCTCAAATTTGTACTTGATGCAAGCTTTGACTTCTCGAGAGACGGTGAATGTGACACTGAATGAAAACTCAACTGAGTTGTGGCATAAACGACTCAGTCACATGAGTGAGAAGGGGCTTAGCTATTTAGCGAAGAAGAATCAACTTTCGGGTTTAAAGAATGTTACACTGAAGAATTGTGCTCATTGTCTAGCAGGAAAGCAGAAAAGAGTTTCATTTAGAAGCCATCCTCCTCATAGAAAATCAGAGTTGCTAGAGTTGGTCCATTCAGATGTTTGTGGTCCGATAAAGTAAGATCACATGGTGGTGCACTTTACTTTGTGACTTTCATTGATGATTGTTCAAGAAAGCTATGGGTTTACACTTTGAAGTCTAAAAATCAAGTCTTTGAGGTGTTTAAACAGTTTCAAGCATCAGTTGAAAGGGAAACTGGGAAAAAGTTGAAGTGCATTCGTACTAATAATGGTGGCGAGTACACAGGGTCGTTTCATGAGTATTGTCTGCGACAGGGAATCAGACATCAGAGAACACCACCAAAGACTCCACAGTTAAATGGGTTAGCTGAAAGAATGAACCGAACATTGATTGAGAGAGTCAGATGTTTGTTGTCAGATGCAAAGTTACCAAGATCGTTTTGGGCTGAAGCTTTGAATACAGTGACACATGTGATAAATCTGTCTCCTAGTGTTCCTTTGAAAGGTGATGTGCCAGATAGAGTTTGGTTTGGTAAAGACGTGTCATATGATCACCTACGTGTGTTCGGTTGTAAATCATTTGTTCATGTTCCAAAGGATGAAAGATCCAAGTTGGATGCCAAGGCTCGACAATGCATTTTTATTGGTTATGGTCTAGATGGTGAGTTTGGTTATAGACTCTATGATCCAGTTCAGAAGAAACTCGTGAGAAGCAGAGATGTTGTCTTCATTGAGGATCAGACCATTGATGACATTGATAAGACGGAGAAAGTGGATTCACAAGGTAGTGGTGACTTGATCGATGTGAATCCGGTTCCCCTAGACTCTTCACCAGATCCTATCCAGGATGATGTGCATGGTGATGTTAGTGGTGACCATCAGACTATAGGTGACTTTGATACTCCCATGGATGATGTTGTGAATGATCAACAACAAGCACCTATAGCTCCACCAGCAGTTCCACTTCGAAGGTCTTCCAGAGATCGACGATCTTCTGTCAGGTATTCTCCTAATGAATATGTTCTTTTGACTGACGGGGGAGAACCTGAATGTTATGAAGAGGCTATGGAGAGTGAATGCAAAGATCAGTGGGTTGAAGCGATGAAAGACGAACTTCAATCCTTGCATGAGAACCATACTTTTGAATTGGTGAAACTGCCTAAGGGCAAAAGAGCTTTGAAGAATCGGTGGGTTTACAGGTTGAAGCAAGAAGAGAAGTCTTCATCTCCACTATACAAAGCTAGATTGGTCGTCAAGGGTTATACTCAGAAAAAGGGGGTTGATTTTGAAGAAATATTTTCTCCGGTTGTGAAGACGTCCTCTATCAGAACTATACTGAGTTTGGCAGCTTGTTATGACCTAGAGGTTGAACAAATGGATGTGAAAACTACTTTTCTTCATGGTGACTTGGAAGAAGAGCTTTACATGGAGTAGCCAGAGGGTTTTGTTACACAAGGGAAAGAGGACTATGTGTGCAGATTGAAGAAGAGCTTGTATGGTTTGAAGCAAGCTCCAAGGCAATGGTACAAGAAGTTTGAGTCTGTTATGGGGGAGCAAGGCTACAAGAAGACTACTTCTGATCATTGTGTGTTTGTTAAGAGATTCTCTGGTGATGATTTTATTATTCTTTTGCTCTATGTTGATGATATGCTTATTGTTGGTCAGAATGCTTCTAGAATTGAGAAGTTGAAACAAGAGTTGAGTAAATCCTTTGCAATGAAGGATTTGGGGCCAGCAAAGCAAATTCTTGGCATAAGACTGACACGTGATAGAAAGGCCAAGAAATTATGGTTATCACAAGAGAGGTACATTGAGAAAGTACTTCAAAGGTTTAGTATGGACAAAGCTAAAGCGGTGAATACTCCCTTTGCTATGCACTTTAGATTGAGTGTTAAGCATAGTCCTTCCATAGAAAAGGAGAAGGAAGAGATGCAGAAAATTCCTTACTCTTCAGCCGTGGGTAGTTTAATGTACGCAATGGTTTGCACGAGACCAGACTTGGCTTATGCCGTTGGTACAGTTAGTCGGTTTCTTTCTAATCCAGGCAGAGAGCATTGGAATGCAGTGAAGTGGATTATGAGATATCTTCGTGGCACTTCCAACATGAAACTTTGTTTCGGCAATGAGAAACCTGTTCTTGTTGGGTATACAGATTCAGACATGGCCGGAGACATTGACTCGAGGAGATCTACTTCAGGTTACTTAATCACTTATGTAGGGGGAGCTGTGGCATGGCAATCGAGACTGCAAAAGTGTGTTGCATTGTCCACCACCGAATCAGAGTTCATTGCAGCAACCGAAGCGTGTAAGGAGATGCTTTGGATGAAGAAGTTTGTGCATGAGCTTGGTTTTACTCAGGAGAAGTATGTCCTGTACTGTGATAGCCAGAGTGCTATTCATCTTGGTAAGAACTCAACTTTTCATGCTAGATCTAAGCATATTGATGTGAGGTACCATTGGATACGAGATGTTCTTGAAGCTAAGCTGTTAGAGCTTGAGAAGATACATACTAATGATAATGGTGCTGATATGTTGACGAAGGCATTACCAAGAGGAAAGTTTGAAGCATGTTGTTTGACCTCCGGCATGGAGGCATTCCCCACATAGTTGGAGGGGGAGATTTGTTGGGTATGGGTCCCACTACGTGGGAAAAACCCATATTTTCTGCCACAATGTTTTGCCTTCTTTTTGGTTTTGTCAAAAGCCAATTTTTTTGGCCTTTTAACGTGGGAGTGGGCAGCATTCTTAATTGAGAGCAAAAATTCTCAATTACATCCAGAGAGAAACAGAGAGTGAGATTGAAGTAGAAAAATCAGTTTTTCAAGCCTGGTGCAGCAGTGATCAACTCCTCGATCGAAGGTCCATCCGTGGTTCGATTGAGCTGATTTTTGGACAGCAGCTAGGTGATAAGGTGTTCTTGACTTTGTACGGTTGGATTTTTTATCCGAGACTTGTAGCGTCGGAAATACCCATTTTTCAGCAGCTACGTTTTTGGTGATGTTCTCTCATTTTTCTCTCTTTTGCTAAAGATTACATATTGTTAGCCTTGTCGGAGTTGAATGCTTGTTGTAGGCTTGATATTGTGATCTTGTAGTCGAACATTTGATGATAGTAGAGCTCTTTATCGGACTCTAAAGTCCCGTGGTTTTTACCCTTAATTTAGAGGGATTTTCCACGTAAAAATATCGGTGTCTCTATTTATTTTTGTTGCGGTTGCATTAGTTGATTTGTGGTTGATTAAGGTTGCTAGAGAACATATCTTGTGCTATTGTGCTTGCCATAATTTTTGACAGGAGTTATAAGGAGAGAAAGAACACCGGTTGTGCTTTCGCTTTGTTTCGGTTGTTCGGTTTCTTCCTAACACTAAGTTTTATGGTTGAGCAATTGATTTTGTATCTATTGGAGATATTTGTTATTGTTTTATGGTGACCTTATAAAACAATTAATATTGATTAATATTACAACTTGATTAATTTGTTATTTCTTATTTCCACATTATTTCCTTATGCCATGAGTTGTTACATGGTTCAATTTGGGCAGAAAATATTAATTAGCACTATTAATAATTAATGATTTTTAAAATTTTGAAAGTAATAATGATTAAATTTTAATATTATAATTAAAATGTTCTTAATTAATCATCAATTAAGTGGATCTAATTAAACGTTCAGCTCAATTGGATTTAAGTACAGTTTAGGGTTATAAATATAAAAAATTTAACATTGATTAGCATATATTATTGACAATTTTGATTTTGTTTCCTTTATTAATTAACTGTATATAAAAAGATGTAGAGTTTGTTTGGATGTAAAGATTTGGAGGATCATTTACCAAATTTATTATTAATTGTATATAGTTGATTTTTTTCATTATTTGAATAATTAAAATAATTATTCAAATTTATTATTTAAAAGTATTTACCAATTACAAGTTCTGATTAATTGAATTATAAAATAGATTTTTATATTTAATGTTAAATGTAGTTTATAAATTTTTTAAAATATTAAAATTTCTAATATTTAAAAAAATTAGTAACTTTAATACTATATCAATTATATCCCTTTTTTTTATCTAGAATTTTCTAATATATCATAATTATCTTATGGACATAATCCTTTTTACATTTATAAAACAATTTTTAGATTTAATGTTGAAGCTTTAGTTGATGTGACTTACAAAATTTATAAAATGTTAAAATCTCTAATATTTAAAAACCATTGGCGTTTTTCAGCAAAGAGTTGATGGTGAGGTACCAAGCACTCTTAATCTACGACAAAGAGATGTTAGCTGTCTTGCCAGCAGTCAAGAAATGGCATTCCTATTTAGTAGGTAGGAGGTTCCAAATACGAACTGACCGCCAAAGTTTGAAGTTCTTAACAGATAGACAAGCAATCACACCTTTCCAACAGAAATGGGTTGTGAAATTGCTTGGTTATGACTACTATACCACTTATAGGAAATGAGCACAAAACAAAGTAGCCGATGCCTTGTCTCGAAGGGTGCATGAGCAAGAGGGTCAACTGTTTCAATGCATGAGCAATATCTCGCATTTGTTTCGGAAAATAGTAACCCTTTGTTTTTTGAATGTTCGTTTATCAAAAGCCATGGTCTCGGATTTTTAGCTGGTGGGATTAGTTTGGAAGGATGTGGCAAATGTTGATGAATCTGTTCTGTGTGTTGGAGTATGAACTTGACATGTATTCAAAAGAGCTTATGGTTATTGGTAATTGCGGCTTCGTATTGGACAGTATGGCTAGCTCGAAACAAGAAGGTGTTTGAAAGGTCGGTGGCTACAATTGATTTTTTAATCTTTCAATCAAAAATTAGATCGTTGATGTGGGCTAGATCAGTAAATGATGATTGTATATTTTCGGAGGTTGATTGGTGGGGACGGCATAAGGATTGCAGGTCAGGTAGAAAATTGGGGAGGGTTAGGGATTGTGTTTGGGATCCTCCTCCTGCGGGTTGGTTGAAATTTAACGTGGCTGGAGTAGTTGTGGAGGAGGTTCCGGGCTGTGGAGAGGTGTTGAGAGACGAAAAGGGAGTGGTCTCTGCTCTTTTTTCTGGTAAATGGAGTGGAGCAAGCGGTAGTAAAGACTATTAAAGTTGCAACGGAGATTTTTATTGATTTGATGTGGAAGGTAAATGTTCCTCTGATTGTAGAGTTTGAATTGAGTAGTGTTTCTGATTGGCTGAAGTATAGACGTTTACGACCATGGTCGGTAAGAAAATTGTACGACATTTGGTGGAGATAAAGTTTGTTGTCACAAATAGTAAGAAGAATTGTATCACTAATTCATTGGCAAACGCTGGACTGTCCAAGAATCACTTTTTTAAAGCTTATTGGTAATCTGTTGTTTCTTGGTGATTTGTATTAGTGCAGTCTGCTTGCTGTTATATTTCTTTGTAGATTGTGCTGCTGTTTTTGAAGCTCTGTCGAGCAGACATGAGTTGGGAGTTTTTTTTACTCCATTTTGCTTTTAATCAATTGATTGAGCTAAAAAAAAATGAGCAGTATCTCTTGTTCCGAATTATGGGAGAAAGTTAGAGAATCTTGCTTGTCCGATCCTAAGCTACAGCTCATATCTCAGGAGCTCTAACAGAACCCTCAAACTCATCCCCAAATATACCTAGGATGGTAAGACACCCATGAGGAAAGGAAAGACATTAGTGGGTAGTGAGAATTTTGTTTATCATTGTTCTTGTAAGTTAGACCTTCATGTAAAATGTGCTTTGTTTTCAAAAACCATTGCTGAAAATAAGATTGGGGAGCTTGAAGGTGTTTCCCAAAAAGATCTATTGGTCTCTTCTGAAAATGGTTCTAAAGAACTTGTTGAGTATGATTTCTATTTCAGTCAAATTTGAGAAATAATCTTTCAGTTAAATTCTGTTTATTTATTTCAATTAAACTCTAATTAATTTAGATTATTTTATTATTATTTGACTTATAAATTTAGTCTATAAATAAGCTCTTTTACAATCTTAAAAAATACACTCACTAGAGATTAAAACTCATAACATATTTAGAGAATTTTGTGTTTACGTTTTGAGAGTTCTTAGTATCGGGTTTTCGGGGTTTAGTTTTTATCTCTATCTTTTGTACTTTTCATTCTTTTACCATTATAGTAAAATTATCTTTACCTGTAATTTTTTATTCTCTTTGGAGGGATTTTTTCACGTTAAATTTATGTGTTCAATTTCTTAATTTATTCCACTATTTTTTTCTTACTTGTTGCTTAATCGGATCGATCCCAATAGAACTTGAAGAAACCAATTGCTTTGCATTTAGGGAGCCATTACTAGATTCTCCATTCATTTCTTTTGATTCTAGATTTCACTTGCATAAAAAATGTCTTGACCTACCTATTGAAGTTAATCATCTTTTTCATAGTCAACACCCTCTAGTCAGCTTCTCGCTTGTCAAATTTGCCAAATAACCCAACCGAGGGGACTTGTCTATTGTTGTTCACCTTGTGAGTTTACCTTGAGCGACCAACTACACTTGACCTCCCATGTCACCGTGAGCATTCTCTTGTTTTACAGCTCAATTTGATATCTCTCCTTTGTCAAATCTGTTATGAAACACATGATTTGTTACCTGCTTATTATTGTTTGAGTTTGAAAAAATTTGAGCCTATAATAGATTCGAGTTCAAGAAAATTTGAGTCCAAAAAAATTAAAACTCAATAATACTCAAGGCCGTAAAAAATTCGAGCTTGAGATTGATTTGGCCTGAGTTCGAGATAATTTGACTTTATGAAAAAATATTCACAATCATTGCATATTATGTTACAATTTTATTAATAGAAAAATTAATTAATATTAATTTTTTTATGTTAAATTAAAAAGTAGAACAAATTTTTAAAAACATCAACTTAATATGAAAGGTTTTTAATACTATAACTATTATAATAAATGTAAAAGATTAATAATTATTAAAATCTATAAAATTAAAATTTAATAATAATATAATATATATAATGACAGAATATATTAATTTAATAATACGATAACTTGTGTTATACTTACCACATTTCACAAATGACTTATACATGATTTATTATATGTTATTAATGACATTACTAATAAATTTAATTTTAAACTGTATATCTTTTAATAAAAAAATTATTTATAACGATACAAATTAGAAAATTTAAAATTTATTTAACAATTAAAAGAAAAAACAAAATATCCAAATAGAATATATTAATAAAAAATATTCTAGAATTCATAAAATTACGTAAAATCATACAAATATATAAAATTAAATCATCTTATATCTAAATCTTAAATCTCGAGTATGAGCAACATCTAAAATTTAAACCTATTAACCTTTATTCCTTCATAACTCTGATTAATTTAAGTTCGACAGCTCTAACATTTCTATCGCTTACGAAATATTTCTTATTAATTGTTTTACGGTGATTTTATACATCAAATACTTTTGTCAAGAGTTGTTACATGCTTAGAATTGGACACAAAAATACTAATTAACACAAATTGAAGTGGAATGTAGTTAAAGATTTTTTTTATACAATGTCTAGAAATTACTCAAAACTCCTTTGCAACCCTTAATTAGAAAACGAAATACACTTCAATGTGCTCGAAATCACGTATTTCTATATTGACAATAATACAATGTCAATTGAGTTAAGATTCTGTCAATTATATTTAATTATTATTTTCTTTATTTTTGAAGGTATTAATGATTTTTTCTTAAATTTTAGTATGATAATTAAATGCACTTAGTTAATCATAAAATAAATTTTAGTATGATTAAAATTTAACCTTGATTAGTATATATTATTGAAAATTTTTATTTTGTTCCCTTTATTAATTAACTGTGTAATTAATTTCCAAATAGATATCATACCAAGAAAGAAAAATCAAACCCCCCCCCCCTTTTTATAAATAGACTAGTAGAGTTATTTGTATTTTTTAAACTATTTAAAAAATCTTAAAACTTAAAATATAAGTTTGATGTTAAATTATATTTTTTTATAAAATGGCAGAAAACACTTGATTGAAAGCCTAAACTAGTGACAAAAATAACAAATGTTAACTTTAAGTTCTGATTTCGGAGAAAAACTTTTGAGGACCTAAGTAAAAAAAGGGTATACTTTAAGGACTAAATGATGTATTAAGCCAAAATAAAGAAATAAATGGACCAGAAAAACAGAAAAAGAAAATTACAAGATTTAAACGATGTCGTATAGCTTCTATTCTCATTTACTTCAAAATCAAGAACATTGAGCTAGGGTTTTAGCGATCTGTGAGAACTGAGAAGGTACGAGAAAACAAAAATGGTGTTGTCGAACAAGAAGCTGAAACAAAAGATAAGAGCAGAACTATTGGCGAAAAGGGTAGCCGAATCCGAAACGGATAAGAAAAAACCAGATTCAAATTTGGTGCCCCAGTCCCTGAAATCGCTCCTAGACTCGGTAACTCAGAAACCCAGATTGTCAAAGCGAGAAAAAAGAAGAAAAACCATTCCTTTGTTAATAGGGTTGAACCAGGAAGCTGAAGGAAAGGGAAAAGAGGGTGGAAAAGATGAAGTACAAGGAAACAGTGAGGAGGATGAAAATAAGAAGAAAAAGAAGAGGAGGAGAGAGGAGAAGGTGAAAGAGGCTAAAACGACGTCGGAGAATAAGGAAAGTAATAATAATAGTAAGAAGAAGAAGGCAAAGAATAAGAAGAAAAAGAAGCCGAAGATTGTGAGTGAAGAGCAAGGGGTTTTGCAGGTTGAAAATGCGACTCAAAGGTAATCTTTAGAATACCCTTTCATAAATTTGGGTTTTTAAAAAAAAAATCGATTTTTAGTGTTTGGTATTTCAGTTTGATTGTGCTTTTGGTGATTGGTGTTTCTGTTTGCATTCTGGAAATTTAAAAAAAAAAATATTTTTAAGTTTCTTATGATAAATTTTGCTTATTTTTAGCAAAGTATCATTTAGTTGCTATTGATGGTCTCATCCTGTTAGCAGAATTGTATTTGTATTTCTTTTTTATATGATTTGCAATTTGTAAAGATATTGGAATTTTTATAAACTGGAAAGCTGAAAAAAATGGGGATGGAAGTAAGAAAAATTGAATTCTCAATGTTGCTTTTGAAGCTCAATCTGCTGCATCCACTCTATTCTATAAGAAAAAGAACAGGTTTATCTTATAACTTTTAACTTAGTTGATTTGTGTTGTCCATTTAGGAATTATGTCCAAAAAGTGAAGGACCTTTGGACGAAAAAAAAATTTATATCTTTTTGCTTTCTATGATGTGTTCTGTAGTAGATTGATAATGTTTTCTTCTTTCTCCATTTGCTTATAAATGGGGTTGTTGTTTCAAATTTCTTAACTGTTATGCCGTGCGTGTTTACGCAGCCAGGTGAGGGAGGATGTGGCCACAAAAGTATATGTTGGAGGCATTCCATATCGCTATACCGAGGATGATATTCGGTATTATTTTGAAAGTTGTGGCATCATAACCGATGTTGATTGTATGAAGTTCCCTGACACGGGGAAGTTTAGAGGAATTGCAATTATTAGTTTCGAGGTAATCATCTATGATGCTTGGGGTAGACCAATTTCTTTGTATTAGTATCATCTATTCAGTTACAGTTATTGTTATGACATGTTTAGATCTTATGGAATTTAAAAGGAGTAGAAGCTGAAGTTTTGTAACAATATTCTTGACATTAAAAGTCGGCTCTGTTTGTACTTTTGAAAATGGAATTTTCATGTATATATGTATATGTATATCTTGTTGTATTTGCTCGACTATTGATTGAGTTTGTTGACATTTTTCATCATCATTCGTACAGACAGAAGCAGCTGCAAAAGAAGCCTTGGCTCTTGATAGAGCTGAAATGTGAGTAATTGTTATGGTCTTCAGTTGTCAATGTCTCTCATTATTTCCTATTGTTAAAACATGCTTATGGTTTTCTGATGTTTTCCTAAGGGGAGGGATGCAGCTAACAATTCAGCCTTACAAATCCACTCGAGCCAATAAAGTGACTGGTTTTGCCCCGAAGATGGTGGAGGGATACAACAGAATATATGTTGGAAATTTATCTTGGGATATAACTGAGCATGATTTGAAGAGGTTTTTCTCAGATTGCAACATATCATCTATACGCTTTGGCACGAACAAGGAAACAGGGGAATTCCGAGGCTATGCTCATGTGGATTTCTCTGATAGTGTCTCGGTAGCCATGGCATTGAAATTGGACCAAGAAATTGTGTGTGGTAGACCCGCCAAGATAAGTTGTGCAGTCCCTAAGAATGGAGTGAAAACTCAATCAAGGTCTGATCCTACAAGTAATGAAGTCTGTAAAAAGGACAAAGGAACTTTAAGTGTCGAAGCACCTGTGAGTGTTGAGGCACCTACGGTTAATGAAGTTGATGATGGCTGCTCAAGCATTACCAGTGGTAAGTTGAGGAGAAGGACATGCTATGAGTGTGGACAAAAGGGCCATATTTCTTCTGCTTGCCCAAAAGGATCTGTGAGTGTCGAAGCGCCTGTGAGTGTTGAAGCACCTACAGTTAATGAAGTTGGTAACAGTGGTTCGATGGTTAATGAAGCACCTACAGTTAATGAAGTTGATAACGGTGGCTCAAGCATTACTAGTGGTAAGTTGAGGAGGAGGACATGCTACGAGTGTGGACAAAAGGGCCATATTTCTTCTGCTTGTCCAAAAGGAGCTGCGAGTGTCAAAGCAACTGTGAGTGTCGAAGCACCTACAGTTAGTGAAGTTGGCAACAGTGGTTCAACGGTTAATGAAGCACCTACGGTTAACGAAGTTGCTGATGGCTCGGCTGTTAGCAGTGGGAAATTGAGGAGAAGGACATGCTACGAGTGCGGACAAAAGGGTCATATCTCTTCTGCTTGCCCAAATAAGAAATCTGCAGAAACAACAAATACAAACACAAATTAACCATTAATGGAAGGTTTTTTTTTTCTCCTATCACTTGAATTACTGCTACTATTTACATGTGAGTCCTGCTGTACTTACAAAATGGTAAAATTTTGAGGAAAAATAGATGCTATTTATATGAGCTTCAACTATTGAATTTTTGGAAGCTTCAAAGTCTGTCAAAAATGTTTCCATGTTTTCAGCATCATTGTTTCACGGGACTGGCTTTGACTTTTCATGTTGAAAATGCAAATTTTGTCCTCTTTTCTTTTTGATCCGTGAGCTTTGACAAATTATGTAAGCAACATGCTGGGATTTGGTCCTACAACTGAAGCAATTGTTATATGGGTGTTGGTTTAAACTCTAAAAGTTAAAATACCCATTTTCTAACAACCCCTTGCAAGTCTTAATCAATCATGATTTTTCAAAGATTGCCCTCCTTATTTTAATCCATGCAATTTGATCATATATTAAAGGGGAAAAAGAAACGAAACTTATTGAATGTTATCTTTTAGGGTAAATTGCAAAGTTGGTCATTCAACTTTCATAATTTTCATTTTGGGCATTGAAAATAGAAGGTTTGCAATATGAGTATTATTGTTACATACTTCTATCGTTTTAGTCACTACTATTACATACTTTTATTGTTTTAATTTCATTATAGGTTCTTTTATATCTGTTTTTTTTATACAAAGTCTAGAATTACTTATAAGTTATAACCCCTTTCTAACCCTTAATAAGAAGATAGGTCCAACATATTTGAATCCATGCCTTCCTGTATTTGCAACAATGCTGAAGTCAATTAAGACTCAATCAATATTTTTTTTCTTTTTAGAATTAATTTTAGTTTTTTAGTGGAAAACTTGGAATTTTAGAGGAAAAGCTTGAATTTTTATTGGAAAAATTATTATCTTTTTCATTTCCTTTTCAAGTTAGTTTTTGGAATTAATTGTGTTTTTCAATGAAAGGAAAAACCTAGAGTTTTAAGGGGATTAACTGGTTTTTATAGGAAAAACTCGAGTTAAAAACTTGTGTTTCATCTCAATAACTACATAACTCAGTTCCCTTAAAAGTTCATGTTTTCTTATAAATAATATTAATTTTTAAAAAGAAAATGTGTGATCAAAATGAAAGCTGAATAACTAAGATAATGCATATAATTATAAATCAATTATAGAGGACTAAAATGATAAAAATATGTAATATAAGTGACTAAAACAGTAAAAATTATATAACAAAAACTAAACATTTTATTTTCGAAGCAGAAAATTAAAGAAAGTTGAAATGCCATCTATCCTCTGTAAGTGAGAACTCTCTATAACCAAAATATCAACAATTCCACTGCAAATAACAAGAACACAGTTTCCTTATGTTTGCTAGTACTCTGTCCTGTCTTTATAAATATGCAGAATCCCCCACTTTTCCTGTCACCTGTTCCCTTGGCTTTGATTCAATTAAAACCTACTACTACTCTAACTTTACCTGCCCTCAAACTTTCTTTTTTCTTTCAAATTTTTGAACTTTTGAATGCCCCATATTTTATGTTCAGTTGTTTGGTTCTCTCATCATCATCTTCATTTGAGCTTTTGTGTAAAAAGCAATGGCAACAACCGATTCAAGAGGCAAAACAGAGTTACCAATGAACAAGAGATATCAAGAAACCAGTCCTGACAGAACCCTTGTTTGGTTCGAAAGAAAAAAACCAAACAATGATCAGAAAGTTCCTGTTGTTTACTACTTGTCCCGCAATGGCCATCTTGAACATCCTCATTTCTTAGAAGTCCCTCTTTCTTCTCCACAAGGACTGTTTCTCAAAGGTAAAAACTGGGCTCCTCTTGAGATTTAATAAACTTTATCTGATATGTTGTAAATTGTAATCTGCTCTATTTTTACAGATGTTATAAATAAACTAAACACCCTCCGAGGTGATGGCATGGCTAACAAGTTCTCCTGGTCTTCAAAAAGGTAACAGACACATATTCAGACATGGTAAAATACTGTAATCTAATAATGTAAAGATTTCATTACAGGAGCTACAAGAATGGATTTGTGTGGCAAGATTTATCAGAGAACGACTACATATACCCTTGTAATGGACGTGAATACATCCTCAAAGGCTCACTATTGTTAGAATCTTCTCTAAGCTTTTGTTCTTATGAAACAGTTTCTTCAACTTCATCAATATCAAAAAATTCTTCAGAGACATACAGTTCAAGTGAAGATTCCAATGTTGCTGGAAAAACTAGAAGGAAACATCATTCATGGAGTGAATTCAAGGAGCTTGATGATGAACACAAAATCTATAAGGCTAAAACCAGTAGGGATTTTAGCAGCAAAGGCAACAGTGTGTCAACACAGACAGACCATGAAATGGGAAACAATCAAGTGCAGGATTCTCGGCCGTCTTCGAATTCGAATTCGGAAATTCTGAAAAGTATGAACATAGCAGCAGATATTAGAGATCAAAGCGTTGAAAATGATCGTCCTAGTGGGAGGATCAAAGCAGCTGCGGTTTTAATGCAATTGATTACTTGTGGATCAAAGAGAGTCAAGGATTTGGAAACAATGGAAATTAGGGGTTGATGAGTTGATGAGAGAAACTAGTAATATGCTATGAATCATGATGCAAAAATGGTTAAAATGTTCTTTTTTTTCAGTTTCATGAAGGTGAAAAGAAAATGTTGCCTACACCATCTTTTATCTAAACTCAATGTTATTTGAAGAACAAGATAATGGATTAAGACTAGAACTTTGGATAGTGTCTTGTGTTCTTGATTATCTTGTGGTGTAATTATTTGCCATATTTCCATTTTTCTTTTTCTTTTCCTTTTCTTTTTAATGATAATGGGTAATCAACCTGTTCATGAGATGAGTTATCTGCTTAAATATGAAAACTCATCCAAAATTTAAAAAGATTTGAATAAAAATATTAGTTCAAAAATTAGGTTTGAATAAAAATATTGTTTAATATTAAAATATACTTGAGTAACACCTTTTACAAATATAAATAAATTTGTGAAAAATTTTAAACTCACATTTTAAACCGAATTTAAATAAATATAAAAATACAATTAATCCCATATTTAAACCCGGTTCAACCCAAAAACACCATTTATGAAATGAAAAAGAATTCTGTTTTTGCAATGTCATAGAAGGAATAGCATTTGGGCTTCAAGACTCAATGGACCACAGAGATGGGTAGTTAGACTCAATGGACTAGGACCAATATGGCAATGCCTTTACCCTCTTAAAGGAAAAAATCATATTCATGTATTTGTATTTAGTATATACTTAGGTATGGCCTATAATATAATATTTTGAAGGATCATGAAATATTTTTTAAAAAATTTAAATATATTCGTGGTAACCAAATTTGTATCTAACACTTGATACATACTAAAAATCGGAAATTTTTATTTCATTTAACTTCGAATGGATAACATATTGTTGTTGATTTATATTAAAAAATTAAAAAAATTTTAAAAAAAATAAACCATCCCAAAAATATTCACTAATAAGAAATTGGAAAAGAACAAAAAAAATTAAAGTAACAAGCTGGTGGTGCTTGAGGTCAATGACCCATTGAAAGGCTATAAACTAGTTTCATCTTTGCACCCATCAGATTGTCTTTCCTTAAACAACCAAAGAAATCACTTCACGTCAGTTGCCTTATTCCTACATGGTGCCTAGAACTCTTCTTGTCTTTGCTTTTTCCTTCTTTTTCTGTGTGCTCAAAGAACTTTATTAAGGTTCTTCAATCTTCTTCATTCACCCACTTATCATTGCACAAGTTCCTTTGATCTTTGTTGTTGGGTTCTTTCAAGTTCCTTTAAGTTTAAACACTCATCTGGGAGGTTGGGTTTCTTTCAATGGGACCCATTAAAGGGTTCAAGAGAAGGAAAAAAACCGCAGACAAGAAGGTGGTTGACCACAATGTCCTGCCTTCTTCTTTAGGGTCTCAATCTCAGCCTTTGGATTGGTGGGATGAGTTCTCCAACAGGATTTCAGGTATTGTAAATAACATACTTCTCTACTGTTCCTCAATGTTTTTAAGGCATTTGATTCTGTTTTGCTTGAACATGTATATAAATGATTATTAGAAAGGCTGCTGTTGGGTTTTGCTTTATGTTTAATGAAATTTCATGACTTGGGTCCAAATGGGTCTCTTTTAATTTGATTGAATGGTATGAGATGGAGCTTTGCTGGGTTTAAATTATCTGCAAGATTTGAAGCTTTTTATCTATATCGTATTTTGGTTTTGTGGATTGCTTTCATTGCTGGGAATTTGGCTTGTCCTATGTAGTGCTCCAAGAGGCATTTGTTAGGTTTTTTGTCTAGAAAGTTTTCTGATAAAATTTCTGTTTTAGGACATAGGTTGAAAACACAACTGTAGTGACTAGATTGATGTTTTGAGACATTTTGGGTATAATGCAGTTTGTATTCGTGCTTTGTCTGCCTGTGATGTTGCGCTTTTCACCAGCTCTGTTCGTCGATGGTTTATCATGACAGGCATTGTTTTCTTAAGGACATGAGTTCAATCCATATGTTTATAGTTACTAGGATATAAACCTGTATGGACTAAGTATTAGAAATGAAGTATGTGCATCTTGAAAGGCTAAGCAACAGGTCTCCCGAGCTCTATTTTGACCCTTTTACTCGCATTTGCAGAACAAATTTTTGAGTCACTGCACAATTAGCTTCTTTTTCGGTGTTGCTTGTTGCTTGAATGTAAAATGTCTCTTCATTGAACTGCAATCAGATGACTGATATCCATGCTCGGATAAATTTCTTATTGCAATATGTCATTTTGATCGAACCTTGGTTTTGTTGTTATGAAGTAATCTATTAAGTGTTCTGTGAAGAACGAATATGTTACGCACATACAGATCATCTCGAAACTAGGTGATATTTAGCAGCGTAAGTAGTGGTCTAGAAGACCATAATACATCTGAATACCGATGTTGATATCTCCATTTAAGTGGTACTTTTGCTTATGTAATGACTGCAAGTGGCTCGGGCTATGGTTCTATTGTCATTGATTTCTCTTAGTCATATAATGTGCTTTAAATGTGTCTCTGTTGTTAATGAGAGAACAAAGCTTGTGGATATGCCGGAACAGTTGCGCTCTTTGAACTTATATTTTGGGGTATCGGATATTGTTTGAATTTAAGATTACAAGTGCAATGTCATTGATATATGCTGGGAGCAGTGAGCCTTATGGTTTGAGTTTCATTGCTTTTGTCATTGTTTAGGTCCTTTATCCCAATCAAAGGGTTCACAAAGTTTCGAATCGGTTTTCAGAATTTCGAGAAAGACATTCAACTACATCTGTTCGCTAGTGAAGGACGATCTGATGGCTAGGCAATCGAGCTACACCGATATAAATGGCAAGCCTTTGTCTCTAAATGATCAAGTTGCCGTTGCTCTCAGAAGGCTTAGCTCTGGCGAGTCATTATCGATCATTGGTGATACTTTTGGGATGAATCAATCAACTGTTTCTCAGATAACCTGGCGGTTTGTGGAATCAATGGAGGAAAGAGGGCTGCATCATCTCAGTTGGCCTTCAACCGAAGAAGAAATGGAACAAATGAAGTCAAAGTTCGAGAAAATACGGGGCCTTCCTAATTGCTGCGGTGCGATCGACATCACGCACGTTGTCATGACTCTGCCTACAATGGACCCTTCGAATCATGTCTGGTTTGATCGGGAGAAGAACTACAGCATGGTCTTGCAGGCAGTTGTGGACCCTGAGATGAGATTCCGTGATGTGATTGTTGGGTGGCCAGGAAGTTTAAGTGATGCCATTGTCCTACAGAGCTCGGGTTTATTCAGACTTTCCGAAGAAGGAAAGAGGCTAAACGGAAAGAAGCTAAACATTTCAGAAGGAACAGAAATAAGAGAATATATAATAGGGGATGCAGGTTTTCCCCTATTGCCGTGGCTTTTTACTCCTTATCAAGGGAAAGGCCTCTCAGATCTTCAAATCAAGTTCAATAAACGACATGCTGCAACCAGAATGGTAGCCGAGATGGCTCTGGCAAGGCTCAAGGAGATGTGGAGAATAATACATGGGGTGATGTGGATGCCCGATAGAAACAGATTGCCGAGAATCATTCTCGTTTGCTGCTTGTTGCACAACATTCTTATCGATCTTGAGGACAACGTGCTGGATGATATGTCATTGTCCCATCAGCATGACATTGATTATCGTCGACAAAATTGTGAATCATTCGACCAATCTGCCTCGATCACTAGAGACAAACTTTCTCTCTACTTAACAGGAAAATTGCCACCTTGAAAGTACCACGGTAATTTTCCCAGGTATTTCGGTTGCACATCAAGGTTATCTATCTTAACTCGAAAATGAAACGAGTTCCAAGACATAAATTTCTGTTGATTTACGTCTATTAGTCGAACCAGAAAGTACTATTCCGAAGCAGGTTATCTATTTTCAGCTTTGATAGCGTAGCATGTTGTTTGTAATTTCTGATATTCTTCAAATTTTGCAGACATAGATGATTATTTAAAGGTGTAGTCCTTGTTGAGTCAAGCTCAATCAATGGAGCAAGCTGAGTTTGAGAATGTTGGAGTTTCTTAATGCTTAGTTGGAGTATCTCGTAAGCTTAATTGTTTTTTTTTTTTTATTCCTATAGAAATAGAGCTTAGATTCAATAATTCAAAGTACTCTTTTTGTCCACTAAATTTCTCACTTTTTGATTTTTAGTATTTTATTTTATTATTTTTAAATTTTGACAAAAATTTGAAAAATGGTATCATAATATATTTTAAAGCTCGAGTTTAGATAAACTTTTTTTTTATTTTTATCATATTTTTAAATTCACATTTAAAAATAATTATAATGTTTAATTTAGAATTATTAATTAAAAAGTTAAAATAAAATAGAAGTGATAATTACAAATTTAAAAATAAATAGAATTTAAATTATAATTATTAATTAAAAATTTGAAATAAAATTGAAGTGATAATTATAGATTTAAAAATAAATAGAATTTAAATTATATTTATTAATTAAAAAATACATGTTAATTTTAAAGTAGTGTTACTACTTGAATAAAATTCTATGCATAAAATATAAGATAGTTGTGATAATTATAATCATATAATTTAGGATTTTTAGTTTAAAATTTTTGATATGAACAAAAAGTGTGGTAATTTTTTTAAATTATGTTAATTTATTAATATAAAATAGAGTTATTAATTGAATAAAATTTTAAGTATTTTAAATAACATTTAATTAATATTAGAGTTAATTATGTTAATTAGTTATTATTTTAATAATATTAATTTATATTAATTACATAAAGTAAAATTATATTGGACGTTGAATATGATAAAATATTTTTAATTATTATTTAAAAAATTTCTATTATAATATTTGAATTGATAAGTTAATATATTTTAATTATGTTCAATAATTCAAAAAATATCATTATTCACTAATTACTACGATTAAAAATATAATATTTAAAAATAATAATCAAATATTAAATTCGTAAAATCATATGCAATATTCAATGAAATATTTTTTAAATATATTTTGTAAAATTTAATTAATTAAATATTTAATTGAAGTTAAAGTTTAAAAAATTAATTTCAAAAATGTTAACTATGATTTATTTTAGATAGAAATATCTCTATAATTCCATGAAATCCATTCATGGTCTGAAAACGTCTTAGGTAACAATATTTGGCGGCTGAATTACATATAAATGCTGTTTTTTTTTTTGAGAAATTAGGCTGAAAATTTTGAAATTTATCGATTAATATTATTTTGGATAGAGAAAGGAAAACGTGTTTTCACTTTGCTAAAAATTATTATTATTTCCTTGCGGTTGGAAATTAAAAGTTCTAGGATTTATTTTTATCCGTGTTTGAGATAAACATTGTTATAATTTTAAGGTATGTTTGAATTTATGATGGTGTCATGGAGCTGAGTGACCTACAAATTCCATTTGGCATGTGCATATGGAGTCATCACCCGAGAAGTTAGATCGCATTGTAACTCAAGGTCACAGTTGACGATAATTATTCGGTCTCAGATTGAAGTGTAACTAGGGCTTCAAATTTACAAAGATTATACTGTCAATGGATGGAGCATAAATGAAGCCTCACTTGGCAATGGTTATGCGGGTACGACAACGTGTTTCTCATCGTCAGAGGAGGATGCTTTATAAAACCAAACAGAAGTACGAGGAAGAAAAATGCAATGACATTTTAGTATAATCAAGTAATTCGTTTTATCTATGTCCACCAACGGCAGTGACCACATTACTATAACTTGCGACAAAACTGGGGTGTAATAGGTTTTACTAACAAGGTCACCGCCTTCGATGGAGATAAATAACACGAATTACTTGATTATACTAGAATGACCCTACGTTTTTTTTCTTCACACTTCCATATGAGTTTTATAAAGCATGCTCCTCTAATGAGGAGAAACTCGTTGTCGTGCCCGCATAACCACTGTTAACTAGGGCCACAGTTATGCCACATCCATTGACAACATAACCTTTGTAAACTTGAAGCCTTAGTTACACTTCAACCTGAGACCGCATAATCACCATCAACTTGGACCTCGAGTTGCAATGCGATCCTGACTTCTTAGGTGATGGCTTCATACTCACACAATAGGTGAAATTTGTAGGTAACCGAGCTCTAGGACATTATCGTAAACTCAAACACAACTTAAAACTATGACTATGTCTCCCTCATAGAAAATGAGAAATAAATCTTTACACCCAAAAATTTCATCATGTAAGAAAAAGAAAAAAACAATTTATAGAAGACAGAGATATGATGGAGGAATGACCATTTATATAGGGGATGGGGCGGGGGTAAAAAAGAAAAATTTTAATTTTATCTTGGGAATCTCGGGTTGCAGTGTATGAAATTTATCCCAAGAATGTCACACCCTAAAAAACGGTTTAGTAAAATTAGATTTATGAACTGAGAGTGGTCACACCCCTATTTTTAAGATTATCTTTGTGTGTTTAATATATAAAATGAGTTACTTGTTTGATGGTTAAATGTTAATAAAATTGTCCTTGAAACCCATGTTTGAATCTCTTCTTTCATATTATTTTTATTATTTTGTAAATTTTGCTTCAAACCCTAGTAAGTGTCATGGTTTGTTTTAAGAATAAATGTTGTAAGAATTTATATAAAATGAGGCTGCTGGTTTTCTTTTCACTTGTTGCACATCCTTACTTCCATTTTATTCACTTTTCCCTTGTTAAATCAACCCTTAATCTTGTCGTTTAAGTGTGCATCTAATTTCATTTGAATCGTCATATCAGATCTTCAAACCGATGTAGCATAAGTTGATCTAACTAATTAGATTTCGTTTTCCTTCTTGATCACTATTTGGCTGAACCCGATAGGGGTGTTCCAAGGCTGATTTTGATTGTGTTTAATTGTATTAACTGCAGATCCGATCTAGGGTTAGCCAGATTTATAGTGGGGAAGTGCGGACTTTTTCAGATTTACGGATTTAAGGTGTGGGATTTAAATCAATTGTGAACAGTGTATATGTGTGTATTATTTTTCATGTTGGCTGACTAATGTTGTTGTACCAAATACTTATTGATAACCTCCAATTAGTTGTAATTGGTTACTCTCGTTATTGACTTGCTAGTTAGTTTGCCTCAATTTTGTTGCTCAACTTTGCACCGTTTGCCATCTAAATGTTCTGCCTACTGTTTGGGTGCCGATTAACTTTAATTTCTTGTTGTTTTAGCATGTTGTGTGTTTGTCGATCAGTCCTTAATTATAATCGTCAATTGCCTAAGTGCATGCCCACTGTTCTGCTTCATTGAATGCATGTTAAGCATGTTGTTATTTTATGTATCTCTTGTTTGCACGATTGTAAAGCAAACCACTGTTTTGATCATTGATCGCGTGATCATGGCATGCTTCTATATTATATTGTATCTGATTCTACTATTCTGATATAATGACATTACTCACTGCGTTTGGCTTGATTGGAGACAAAGGAGATCTATGGAGTTTTGGTGGTCAATTCGCAATTAATGGAGTTCTGGCGGTAAATCTACAATTTTAGAATTATGTTTGGAGTTCTGGTGATTTGCTCGCATATTGTTCTGGCGATTGATTCGCAACACTGTTCTGGTGGTTTGTCCACATAATTTCACTTGTAGTATAACTACGATTTTTTTTTTTGTTACCGGTGGTTTAATAATGAGCTAAGGCTCCTTCTAATATGGTGTGTATGGTTAGATATGGTGTGTAGCAGATGGTTAGGTAGGAAAACTGCATTAAAATTCATGTACGTGTGCATAAATTCAGGGATATGATATACTCTGATAATACAGTGATTGGTGATATTGATGTATCTGATATTTCTGTGTTCATAAATGATTTTATGGTCTTTGGTATACTATTTACTATTGATTAAGACTCACAATGAGCTTCATAGCTCATCCTATTAGTTTAACATTTTACAGGTAATTGAGAAGTTAGGACCTAGACTTGACATTCAGAGGTCTCATATCAGATTTTTTATTTTTATTTTATAATTTTATTTACTCGAGTTGTAAAAATTTATTTACGAACTGTGGTATGGGTTTAGTTTTTGGGATAATTTAGTATATTGCATGCATGGACGCTAGATTGGACAAGATAAATAACCAGACTGGTTAAGTAATTGGTCATGAAAATTATGAGTTATGGTTTTATTAACAAATTAAACACAACGGATTTTCCGCTGCAAAAACTAATTTTCGAAATTCAAAATAACAAATTAATGGTAAATATGTTTTTTTAAAGAATATTTTTAATTGGGTTTTAAATGAACTTGGCAAAAAATTAATGTTTTTATAACATAGAGAGAAACCCATTACAATTTTCTAAAAAATGATAAGATATTTTATAAGTAAATTTCTAAAAATCTGATTGTTTTTGTCTAGGCCATTTTGGTGGTCAATGTGGCCTTTAGAACCCATCCATAACTTTTGGATTGGGTTAGGGAGGTTACAGGGAATCTCGGGTTACAGTCAGCTCAAAGACAGAAGCAATCAAGTTAGGGTTAGGGTTGAAACGCTTAGAGAGAAAACACTCCTTGCATGACACGTTTTCCATTGACATGTCAGACAAATGACATGAAAGCTTGCCCTATAGGAAGCGTTTTCAATTGAGATCTAAGTGTTTGAACCTTAACCCTAACTTGATTGGTTCTGTTTCTGAGCCAATTGCAACCCAGGATTCTCGAGATAAAATTTATTATTACTGCCTTACTGAAAACGTCGCTGCAGGGGAGTGTTTTCTCCCCCACCATTTTCAACTTCAGACATTACAACCCAAGAAATACATGATATTATAGAACACGTTTACTGGAAACACCCCCTACGAGGAGCATTTTTTCCCTCTCAATTTTCAACTTCAACTCTATGCCTTGAGTTTCCATACCGACCTTTCAAGTAGATTGTTTCCATAAGGGTACCTGGCATTATGAGAAGTGGGTTGTCGTCAAAAACTTGAATTTCATGGTAGTTGTCTAAGTAAAGGTAATTCGTTAAATTACGTGTAGGTAATTTAATTTGGGTGATGATGACTATATATATATTTATTATTTTTTCGATTTTAAACTTGTGGAACATGCTATTTACTTAAAGATGAGTAGACGATTCAGAGCTATTATCCATTACAATGATTAAATTTGTGAGACTGAGATTGGGCCCATTTTTGTATCAGCCCAATCTGAAGATCCGGCATTCAATTGGAGCATAACGTTAAAAGAACTTCGAGCAAGGATTAGGCACAAAGTGGGGATCCGTAGAAGAATTTCGAGCCTAAAATGTAGATATCTAACGTAATTCAACCCCGTTAGATATGTCATTTTTTAGATCACCAGGAATAACGAGTTGGAGACGGTGATTGAATCCTATTGCTCTAGTGGGAATGCTGTACTAGAGTTATATGCTGACTTCGTCGAAGAGGACAAAGGTGGCCTGATCTCGATTACACCATGTCCTCCAAATTCCACGGCAAATCAAGAAGCAAAAAGTCCGACCACACGGTTGTGTGGTGGATTCACATCATTGCTACAAAACTCATACCAAGACACCAAGGAATCGTTCGACATTCATCAGTTTTGCCCCTTGGTTACAACTTCAGGGGAATAAAATAAAATCGAAGGGTTCAGAGAAAAATTTTAAAAAAAATTAAGAATTGAGAATTTTGAATAAAAAATCAAGAATTAACAATTGAGAATAAAAAAAATTTGAGAACTAAAAAGTGAGAATTGATAATTGAGTTGAAAAGAATAAGGTTTGAAGGGGTTTATATAGGGAAAAATATAACTGGTGATATCCTATAGTCATTGGAATTGTTATCATTTAGGGACTTGTTATCGTTGGCCTAAAAACGCGTCCTACAGAATACATTTTTCTTTCTCTCTCAAAAAAGAATATTAATCGATAAATTTTCAACCTAATTTCCCGAAATAAAAAAAAATTCAGCATTTATATGTAATTCAGCTAATAATTGACACTTCTTTTTACGGTATATGAAATTGTAGGGAATTGAAATTTGATTATTAGAATTAAATAATTTAAAAGAATAATGGCTTAATCAAAGTCACCAGTCAGTGTTTTCCGCTTTTCTTTTCGTCAACAGTTTAAAGAGACCGCCACCATAAAATAATACTTTCCACATTTTACCAATTTTACACTCAAACATATAAAAACGTCTATCAAATATTTAATACGTGACAATTTTTTTTATGAATAATTAACATCTTACGTATTAGAAAATATATAAAGCTCTCACTATTTTTTTTTCCATATAGTAGACATATATTTAATTTAATTCACACATTTTAAATATACTTTGTATTTAGAGCAAAACAAAAAAATATATAATAGAGACTGAAGCTAAACCTGATAAAATTTACCAAAACGTGAAGGCCTAAACTAGCAATTTGGTAAACCAAGAGGGACCAATGCTTTTGTCTACTCCTTTAGTGTCGTCTCCTACTTCACGTAATATCCAAGCTGACATTTGTTTAAATTATAGTCGATTGAGTTTTAACTTGATTGTCATAAACATCATTATTAATGTAAAAGGACATGGGTTAGAATACGCTGATGCACATTATCCTCTTATTTATGAGTTAAAGAGATATTATAGATAATTTTAGACATTGTGTCAAAAAATTACATAAAACATAATACGGAAAGATAATATACTTTATTTATACAATAAAATTATGAAAAAAAAACTAACAATAAATATTATTAATGTATTAATTTAATACGAAAATAACATAAATACATAAATTATTAGATTGGTTACGTGTTACATATCGAGTATACTTCCTATTATTATTTGGCGTGTATAGGGAGCCTAAGTCCTCCGTTTCCTCTGCCTTTTTTTCTATTCGAACCAGAGTACCCACCAATGTCCAATTTCTACGTTAAGGTTGTAGTCCTTGCCAGCAATGGCAGGTTGCCCGGCGGCGACGGACTTGCTGTGTTCACTATTACCGAAGTGGCAGTCACTCTCACGGTGGCGACGCTAGTAATTATCTATTTCTCACGGTTGGTTAAGAATTTCATCATCAAAACCAAGCCTCCGCCGCTGCCGCCAGGCCCGCCAGGCTTGCCGATACTCGGCCACCTCCTTTTCATCAAACCCGATTTCCTCCAGTATGTAACCAAACAATCCAAAATCCATGGCCCTATCATCAAGCTTCAGTTGGGAAGAAAAGTTTACGTCATCATAAGCTCACCATCAATCGCCAAACAAATCCTCAAAGACCACGACGCCATCTTCGCCAACCGCGATGTTCCTGCGGCGGCCGTGACCGGAACCTACGCCGGACTCGATATCCTGTGGAGACCCAATGGCCCAGGATTACACAAGCTGCGTAAGCTCGTCGTGCGAGAAATAATGAGCAAAGAAGGCCTCGATGCCTGCTACGAGTTTCGCCGACGAGAGATCCGGCATACGGTTAAGAATATCCTTGGGAAAATTGGGTTACCCATTAACCTCAGCGAACAAATATTCTTAACAATGCTGAGCGTTACAATCAGCATGCTATGGGGTGGTTCGTTGAACGGAGAAGAAGCGAAGCTTGGGCTTGAACTTAAGGATCGAGTAGAGGAATTTGTGGGGTTGTTCGGAGAACCCAACGTTTCTGATATTTTCCCGGTGCTGAAGCCATTGGATTTGCAAGGAATTGAATCCAAAACCAAGAAGCACATGTCGTGGTTTTACGGGTTTTTTGAATCGGTGATAGAGCAGCGAACGACGCTCGGAGAGGGACCAAAAACGGCGGGCAGCAAGGATTTTTTGCAGCAATTGTTGGAACTGAACCAAAGAGGAGATGCCAAAACTTCAATATCCATCAAGGAAATAAAGGCTTTGCTGCTGGTAAGCAGGGGATTAAATTTTGAAATATCATCGGTTAAATTTTAAATTTACCAAAATTTTAAATTTAGAAAAATATATCATAAGTGTTTCTAATTTTCATAAATTTGAAATTTAATTTATATGTTTTTATTTTTAAGAATTTAATTATTTTATTTTTCAAATTTTAAAATTTGAGTCTAAATTTAATACTATTAATCATTTTTTAAATTAAAAATGTTAATTAGAGTGTTGTTATATGATGTGATAATAATTGACGGAAAATAAAAAAACTTAATAAAATTTAAATGAAAATACTAAAGGTACTAATGACTAAATTAGAATTTTTAAATTAAAAAATAAAACAATTTAACTTTTTAAAATACATAGATAAAATTTTAAATTCTATAAAATTACAGGGATTAACAATATATTTTGAACTAATGGTACATTCACCTGGATTGAATCTTATTTTAAAGTATATAAAATTAATTAATTCGATTATTGATATAAAAACAAACAATTAGCCTATTTAATCTAAAAGGACGACTCTACTTAAACATGAACTGTAAAAGAAACATAAAAAGTTTAAAAAAAATAAAATGAAGACTAAGCCTTTTCTTCTATAACACCTGTCCATTGCTTTACTTTTTTAATATAATAGTTAAATTTTAGTTAGTCCTTCTACTTATTTTTTTTTTCTTTTGAGATTATTTAAGAATGGTTAGATTTCAGTTTTTGATCCTATACTTAATTAAGATTTGAAATTTAATCTCTATATTTTAATTTTGACCTAATTTGACACATTAAATTCTATAATATCATTAGTTGGTCTAAATATTTTATTTTAATTAAAATATTGATGTGAATTTTTAAGAAGTGTTAACACCGTTAAAATGACATTTTTTTAAAACATGGATACCGAGTGGGTATCTTTTTTTTTTTTTAAACATCACATTGGCTTTAACAAAAGAATTTTAGTAGTGTAAATAATTGGACCTGAATTTTTTAATTCAAGAAGTAGGACTAAATCCATAAAAAAATATATGTATACTAAATTCTAAATATAAAAAGAATATAAAAATTTGGAACATATTATAACCTTTAAATTTTTACTCTATAATTTACTCAATAAATAAATAATCGAAAACCTAGTTGGGTGAAACCATTCTAGTATACTTTAATTGAATCCTCTAATCAAAATCAAAATTAATTAAAATTATCTCTATTTGATCAATTAATTCAATTTTAATTAAATTTTGATTAGTTTTAATCCTTTGTTTCTAATTGTGGGTATAGGATATTATAATCGGCAGTACAGACACAACATCTACAACAATGGAATGGGCGATGACGGAATTACTACGACACCCAAATAAACTACGAAGAGTCACCGAGGAATTGGATGCAATAATTGGGGACCAAACTAGCGTTGAAGAGTCCCATCTTCCTCGTTTGCCCTACTTAGAAGCAGTGCTGAAAGAAACGTTCCGAATTCACCCACCAGCTCCCTTGTTATTTCCGCACATGTCGAGCGAGACCACAATCGTAGCTGGTTACACCATCCCTAAAAATTCCAATATTTTCTTCAATGTGTGGGCAATACAAAGGGATGCCGAGTTCTGGGAAGACCCTCTTCGATTCGAGCCAGAAAGGTTCTTGAAAGACACTGAGAAAAGGAATTATACAGGAAATTGTTTCCATTTTTTCCCGTTTGGATCGGGGAGGAGGATTTGTGTTGGGATTCCATTGGCAGAGAAAATTATGATGCAGATTTTGGCGACATTGTTGCATTGTTTTGAATGGGAATTGCCAAATGGGAGAAAACCTGATGTAAAAGAGAAGCTACAATTGGTGTTGTCGAAGGCGGAGCCGCTTGTTGTTGTGCCTATTGTGCGTTTATCTAATTTGAGGCAATACGAATAAATGTGTCGTTAAAATATGTTTCAAAAGAAAAAAATATTAAATTAACATTTAATTTTTAAATTTGACAACTTTTTTCAGTTTTGATTCATGAGGTGCTGTTTTAACCCATATAAATAGGAGGATAATATACTTCAGCACACTCGAACCAACATTCTCCTGCATTAGCAACAATGCCCATACCAATCGAGTTAAAAGACTCAATCGACAATACATGCTCAAAATTAAATCTAATGCTTTGCAATTTTTCTCATAATCACTCATGATTCAAAATTCTAAAATACCTATGCAATGACCAAAATACCCTTATAATAGTTTTCATATTCGCTTAATTTCACTTTTTTGACACAATCCCACTAAAATCCCTTATCACTTTTATCACTTCTCAATAATAAATCCTCTAATATCTTACCTTAATTTGAATCAATAATTAATCAAATTTTATTTTCTGAGAATTTTCTGTTCAATTCCCGGAATAGTAATGTATAAAGACATTGAAAATTTTGGGATGTTTCAAAAGTCATTATTTTATACAAACTTAAGCTCGGCAAAATGCTCACCACAATCTAAACCATTGGTAAGTGTATGGCAAATTCACATTCCCCATTGGACTTGTAGTAAGTAATTTCATATTCAATGGCCAGTTGATTATCTATCATCAAGCCTAAATTAATGAATTGATATAGTTACATATTTAAATCTTCTTATGTTTTATTATAAAGATGGGTAGTTTTATGGTTTGCTAGTGGGATGGCTAGTTGAGCAAAGGCTTCGAACTCCCCAAAGTACTTTGAAAAAAATAGACCAATTTGTTTCATTATATTTCAACTTGTTTCAGCAGATTAGTGTTCTATTCATGAGCTAATTTGTTGTCTATGACCCAGACTTTTTTTTTTTTTTACTTTTTATATCTCGATTATAAACAAAGACTAGTTATGGTTAATTTTCTATGATAAACTGAAGGATGGATTAAGATTAACTGTGATGGGGCATTAGATGTTAAAAATGGTAAAGCTGATGTAGGTGTCATTCGTAGAGATTGTAGAGGAATGGTTCTTGATGGAGCAACTGAGAGGGTGATAGCGGATGAGGATGAGGTTGTAGAAGCTATGACGGCCAGTAAAGGGGTTGAAGTTGCTGTTAAAAACATATGGGAGAATGTGCTTCTGGAAACTGATTCTCTTATTGTCTTCTCTAAAATTAAAAAAAAAATGATTCTGATAGAAAGTGGAAACTGAAACTGGTTCTAAAGAGGTTTGATACTTTGAAAAATCAGGTGAACAACTTTTTAATTCAAAGGATGAGAAGAGATGCTAACAAAGCTGGAGACTGAGTAGCTAAGCATGTGGAGATGTGTTTAGAGGATTAGATTCACCACCCACCATCTTCTTTGATGTTTATCTTAGACAAAAATGACCTACCAACTCTGCCTAACACCTAATTTCGGATTCGTCCTAACATTAATAGAATTGATTTTATGTCTAACCTTTAAATTTGTTAGGCTATTATTTAAGATTTTATGTTTTTTTTTTCACTGATGTAAATATTTGAAATGATATGGAGTAAAAAAGTGAAATGAAATGACATGGAGCAATGGAGTGAACAGAGAAAGAAAATGACCTGTCACCTAGTAATGGCATCTAATATTTCAGTCTTCCATCATCAACAAATATTTAAACCGGTGAAGAAAGCACAATCTGATGACAAATCAAAACGAGACTTTGCTTGCTACCTTCAATATAATTAATTTACAAAGATTTTTCTATTTTATTACCTTTTTCATGTAAAATTTTCCAACTTTATCATTTGCATAAATTCAAAGATTATGAGCCATAAAAAGACTAACCAAATAGTACTATGTATTTCACTTCTAATATATGATAAAATCTTAAATATGAGCCTTCAAATGCTCTTTAATAACAGAAAATTGAACATAGTCTCAATTTATAATCATGGTCTAAGTTGAGGTCATCGGTCGAGCCTCAATAAAATTTTAGGACCGGATTTGGCTAAAAGAATAGGTTTAAAATTTTGTTCAAATTCAACTCGGATAAAAGTGCTAAAACCCGAGTTTGACCCAACTTGTCCGTATTAAATTTTTTATATTATTATTTTTATATAAAATAAATTTAAAAAATATAATACATCAAATACACTAAAAACATTAAAATAAATGTTTCCCAACAAATTAAAAATAAATTTAAAAAATACCAAGATAGGTGCAACTTAGCAAACAAATACCTCAAAAATAGTAACAAAATTAACAATAAAACAAGACTTATACAATATTCAAACAATCATAACAAAATAGTAGTGATATAATAGCGAAATAACACCAAAACAGAAGCAAAAGGCAGTAGATTTTTATTTTTTTTTTGCAAATTCGGGCCAAGTTGGGCAAAAAAAACTTACCCAAGGCTAGGTATGTTTAGAAAACAGGCCTTTTTTGCCCAAGCCCATGATCAAGTCAAGGTCTAAGAAGTAAAAAGAGTATGGGATATACTCATTATAGGTTTTGGTCATATTTATTTTTTTTGACAGGATGTCTAGAACTACCCATAACCCCTCTCAATTTATAAATAAGAACATAATGCATTTCAGCGCACTCAAACCCACATCTTCCTGCATTAGCAACAATGTCCATACCAATAAAGTTAACACTCAATTGGAAGCAAATTTAAATATATAATTATATGATTTCATCAATTTAGGCTAGCCATTGAATTTTATGAAATTACCTACTACAAGTTCAATGGGACAAGTGAATTTTTGACGTACACTCACCAATGATTTGGATTGTGGTGACGATTTAGCCGAGCTTAAGCTTGTATAAAATAATGGTTTTAACAGCTTCATCAAGGCTCACCATTAAAATGCACATCTCCTTATGAGCAAAATGCCAACTATAGAGCTTTGTAAATGTCTCCCCAACTCTCTTTTTCCCTTTTCTAAATTACAACATCAATTTTCACATAAATAGTTAGCAAATCAAACATTAAAAACCCAAATAAAATTGACATGAAATACACCAACTTGAAGAAATATCCAAAATTGTTCAACACAAAATTCCAAACATAGAATAAAAAGGATAAGAATCATCAAATAGAGTATCTACAGAAAAGATCCAAACCGATAAAATTGAAAAACAATGAAGTAAGAGTAGAACAATTACAATAAAACACACACTCACACATATATATATCAAACAAAGCTTTGAACAAATACGCGTTTAACAAAAAAAAAAAGGCATCAGTAAATATCAAAGCCCAAAGAATTTGAGACAAAACACGACTTTGGTGTTTTTTTTTTTTCTAAGTTACGACTTCATTCTACCTAGCAGAGTTTTGGAAAGTATTTCGAATTTTCTGAAGAGAAAAGAGGAGCTTTAATTTTCTATATTCATAAAGATTATTATGTGAGCTTGATTAATTAATAATTTAACATTATTGCATCATTGTATTACCATTGTTTTTTTAGATATTGCATCATATTAACATTGTTTTAATAAAAAGTGGAATGTTTTTAAGGATTGCACCATATTAACATTATTGCACCATTGTATTACCGTTGATGTGGGCTAGATCGGTACATGTTGATTGTATATTTTGGGAGGTTGATTGGTGGGGACGGCCTAAGGATTGCAGGTCGGGTAGAAAATTGGGGAGGATAGGGATTGTGTTTGGGATCCGCCTCCTACGGGTTGGTTGAAATTTAACGTGGTTGGAGTAGTTGTGGAGGAGGCTGCGAGCTGTGGAGGGGTGTTGAGGGACGAAAAGGGAGTGGTATTGGCTCTTTTTTTTTTGGTAAATGTGGTGCGTGGGGAGTGGAGCAAGCGGTAGTAATGGCTATCAAAGTTGCAACGGAGATATTTATTGATTTGATGCGGAAGGTAAATGTTCCTCTGCTTGTAGAGTTTGAACTGAGTAGTGTTTCTGATTGGCCGAAGTATAGACGTTTACGACCATGGTCGGTAAGAAAATTATTTGCGGACATTGAAGGAGGATTACGGCATTTGGTGGAGATAAAGTTTGTGGTCACAAATAGTCAGAAGAATGGTATGGCTAATTCATTGGCAAACGCTGGACTGTCCAGGAATCACTTCTTTAAAGCTTATTGGTAATCTATTGTTTCTTGGTGATTTGTATTAGTGCAATCTGCTTGCTGTTATATTTCTTTGTAGGTTTTACTACTATTTTTTGCAGCTCTGTCGATCAGACATGAGCTGAGAGTTTTTATTACTCCATTTTGCTTGTAATGAATTGATTGAGCTAAAAAAAATGGAATGTTTTTAAGCATGCATAGACACTTAAATTTGCCATGATATTTATCTAAATAGCATAGAAAGTTCTAAAAAGAAAAAATAAATTCACCCCACCCCATGGATATCTGTAATTAAAGTTTAAATTTTGGGAAGGTAGTTTTATTATCATTAGTAATACACTTTTAGTGACGCTGATGAGTGTCACTACATTTTCTTCATAATAATGATAAGCTAAAAGTGTCGATGATAAAATATATTTATGATAGTGGTGCTAGATTATAAATTTCATCATAAAACAACACATTTAAAAATTTCTTGACAAAAACAAAATGTCAAATAAAAATAAAATTGCCACTAAAATAGTTTTCCCACCGATTTTTTGGTGATAACTTTTGGCACTAAACATTAAGTGACACAAATCTATGTCGTAATATAAAATATAAGAAAGTAATAAAGAGTGACAAATTACTTTGTTAATCAAGTTAAACAATTTTTGTGACAAAAAAAATAATGTCACCTTTTATGTATCATAAATACAATGAATCACATTCTCATGAACAAAGCCTATTAATCATAATTTTTTTCCAAAAAAATCTTTTTAAAAAAGATAATAATTCATCACTAATAAGAATTTACATTAGCATTGATTTTTTATCATCACAATTTTGCCGAGGCATTACAAAAAAGTTTCCCACCAATTTTTTAAGAGGTAAGTTTTGGCATGAAACATACAGTGACATGAACTTATGACGTTTTTTAAGTTGTCATTCAAGATGTGTTTTAAATGTGATGATTATTTGTTTTGGTAATATGTGTATGTTTATTAAAATTTTAAAATAAAATATAAATAATTTATTTTTGATAATATGTGTTATTCGTACATCTCGCAAGCTAACACCATGTCCTACCAACCTTGCAAGTCAATATATCAAACTAAGAATTATTGTGTGAGCTAAGTGCACCTACGAGGCCAAGACCTCGCAATGCTTTACATGGATAAAATAGTTGCCACCTTTACATCATATTTATCCATTGTTTTGACACGATATTCTGTATTTATAGGGACAAGATACCAATAGGTAGACTAGATTCTAAGGAGTACGAAACTAATATCGAAATGACACGTGGTGCTTTGGGAATGAACAAAGACACCCCTTTTAAAGACCCACATATACCAAATAACATGGATCTCTCTCTACACTCGCACTCCCAACTACTTTTCTTCCTCCTCTCAAATTCTATTTATTATAAGAACTTAAATTTCAATCACCCATAATCATTTATTACTTTCCATCTTCTAAAATCGTCGCAAACCACCGTAATCTCAATTTTATATCTACAAAATATATCATCTCATTCATGATTAATCAATTTTAAGTTGTCATTACACAACTTTTGTGAGAACTATTATGCACTGCGTCTCATCATCTTCATTGCAACTGCTCTGGGATGGAACTCTCTAGGAAGATTTTATCCATCTAGAGGTGTGAAATAATGGGATCCTCCATCATCCTATTTGTTTGTTCTTGGCATGGAACGTCTGGGGTATCTAATTGAGACATCGATTGAAGAGGGGGTTTGGGAACCAATTATGATTTCACGCTGAGGTCCGGGTGTCTCTCATTTCTTTTTTGCTAACGATCTTTTACTTTTTGGTAGAGCAATGGTACAAGGAGCAGAAGGCCTTAGACATGTGTTGGATAGATTCTGTTGGTTCTCTGGCCATAAAGTTAATAGGCAAAAGACACATATAATTTTCTCAAGCAACGTGACAGAGGAGGTAGCTGTTGACTTAAGTGCCAATTTGGGTGATTAAATGCTAAAGTTACATATTTTATGTAATTAAATTGGTTAATTTATGAGAATGCACCACTAATTTTGCCATATTTATTGAATTTTGTGCAAAAATGCAATTTGAGGCTAAATAGAAGAAAAAGGAAACAATTGGGCTAGATTGAAGAAAGAAGCAAAAAAGGAGGGTCAGAGCAGAATTTTTCCAAGAATAATTAGCTGAAATTGTTGACTTAGTGGGAGATTATTTTGGGATATTTTTTGTCATGGAATATTTTTTTTCCTTAATTTTCTATGACTAGTTGGCTCCTAATTTAGTAAATCCACTAGTATAAATAGAGCCTGTATTGATCATTTATTCATCAATCAAAAATATTAAGTTTTTATCTTTCAATTCATTCTCTCCTTTCTCACGTAGCATTGTTGTTTCTCACAATTTATTATTTATCTTTAGTTTCCTTTACTTCCAATTCCTAAAATTTCCAGCTTGTTACCACTCATAATTTACAATTTCTTTTTCAAATTCTCTTTTCATTCCCAATAGTCAACCACCCCACTTTAATATATTTTCCCAACCCCCATAATCAATCACGTCACCCATCTTTTCACCCATTTACCTTATTTAATTTATCAAATACCAACATGCCCCAAACCTTAGCCAACTAAACCCATTTTCAGCTTTAGGTCGAATTTAACCTTGTCAAAACTCGTGAGTTACGAACCCGAGCGATTTAACTCCTAAATTCCAGTACTTATTATTTCTCCGGATTAAGAGTATGATTTTGTCAGCTCATAAAGTCAGATCAACACTAAGTCAAAAAGACGTCGTTTGAGTTAGTGTGATTAGACGTACAGTTGGAATTCTGAAAGGAACGTTTCTAATCGGTTTTCTGTGAACACATTGGCATGCCAAGTGGAGATTGCTGTTTGGTTCCGTCAAGGGAAGTAGTAACCGGATTTAAATGTTCCACGCGGTTGAGGGCATTGGTTCGAGCTAGGCTCTTCTAGAAAGCAAAACTGTCGGAGTTCTAAATCACGAACATTTCGTGGTTGTTCGATCGGTAAGGGTTAGTTATTGGACGTTCCATAACTAATTTACAAAAGGAAGAGTTGGTATCCGAGGCGTCCTTGGTAGCTATAACTAGCTTATTGGAAAAGAGGAGTTCATCCAATTTCAAGGATCGGTTCAAAGACGAGGAAAATTTGTGCCTAAAGCTGAGCTTATTCTAATTAATCTTTCTTCATATTTATTTCACTGTTTTTATCATCCTATTTTCAACTTTTACTTTTTACGTTATTTTTCTGTTTATTTTAGGTCATCAAATTTTATCCCCCCAAATTTCTTGGACACGACAGCTGCCCTGACATAAATCTGGTCAAGAGAGTAACAATTTACAGTAAACCAGTCTCTGAGGGATCGACCCTACTCCCTATACTTCATAATTTGCAAATTAAGGCGTAGGTTTATATTGGTGGAATCGACACCCATCATTGGGTTTCTCTAGAGTGGAGGATTTTGGAAAATATCTTGGTATGCCTCTCTTTCATCGTAGGGTTGGGAGGAATACTTTCTTCTTTGTGCTGGATAAAATTCGAAACTGTTTAAATGGATGGGATGCTCGTAAGCTATCTTTTGCTGGAAGGCTCACTTTAGTGAAGTCAGTTCTTTTGTTGATCCCAAATTATTTTATGACAACGGCCCAAATTCCAATTATGATTTGTAAGGAGATTGAAAAGGTTGTTCGAACTTTCCTCTGGGGTTCCAATAATGAAAGGAAAAAGGTGGCTCTAGTAAGTTGGAGTGATGTTTGTAGAGCAGTTGATAAAGGCGGCCTTGGTATTCGGCGATTGTATGACCAGAACATGTTATTTCTTTTAAAATTGGGCTTTAATTTGGTGACTAATACAAATTCGCTATGGGTAAGGATTCTTAGAAACAAATATAATATTCATGGGATCATTCCTAAGGATTTGCATCGCAGTAATTGTTCTTACGTCTAGCGATCCATTGCAAATGTTTGGAGTGAAGTGAAGAAGGGAATCATTTGGATAATTCATGATGGAGGAATGGTTAATTTCTGGAATGATGTTTGGCTACATGATTTGGGGCCTCTAAAATTCCATTTCAATGGTAGTAGCACTCTTGATGAAACCATTCGCGTTTGTGATGTAATAAACGCGGAAGGGGAATGGAATTCCACTTGGCTCTTAACAGTCCTCCCTAGAGAGGTGGTTAACCGAATACAAACTTGCAACCCTCCTCTAAGGGAGTTGGGAGCGGATCATCTCTCTTGGAAGTGGGTGGCTGCCGAGAAATTTTCTATGCGTGAGTCATACAAACACCTTTGTTGCCCCATCTCATCTAGTCAGCTCGGGGATGATGAAGTCATTTGGAAAATGAAAATTCCTCAAAGAGTTAGGACTTTCTTGTGGATGCTTGTTTGGAATAAGATTTTTCCAAATGAGGAGCGCGCACAAAAGGTATGTCTTTTTTTCCTTTTTGTGAACAGTGTGGCAAGTCGATTGAATCAGCGATCCATGCTGTGAGAGATTGTGATTTCGCCCAATTGGTGTGGAAGTCCTTATTACCTAGGAATGCTTGGAATGTTTTTTTCAACTTTCATATTGGGGAATGGATACACTGGAATATCATGAATAAGGGATGCTTAACGTTGATGCTGGTGAATGGTCGACCCTCTTTTCAATAGAGACTTGGTTCATTTGGAAAAATTGCAATGCTTTCATTTTTAAAAATGCTAGTAGCAACATCATGAACTTATTGCATCGACTCTTGCTTGGACAAAGTCTTGTGGGTATAGTGCCAAGATGGTTCATTTGGCCTGCTCTTCTAAAACTGAACAAAGATGGCAGCGTCTCGATTCAGGTTGGGTCAAGATTAACGTTGATGGTTCTGTTTCAAAAAAAAAAAACACCAAAGCAACGATCGGAGGAGCTATGCGAAATTCAGATGGAGTGGTTGACGGGTTTTAACATGGTAACAGGGATGGATGAGATATTCAGGATTGAAGCACGAGTAATTGTTGAAGGGATGAAACTGGCTTGGTTGAAGGGTTCGCATCAATTAGTAACATTGCAGAAGTCCGGTTAATTTATGAATGGTGTAATAAGGATTGGAAAGAGAAGTTTAGGCATGTCTTGCAAGGAAGTAACAAGGTAGCTGATTGTTTGGCAAAGGCGGCAATAGGAAAGCTAAACCAAGTAGTTCTGTTCTCAGTTCCACCATAGTATGTTATACGGCTGCTAGAAGAGGATACTCATGATTCCTTATACGAAGGAAACACTGTTTTTATTCATTCCTAGCTAATAGGGGTGTTATTTTTCTCTACCAAAAAAAATTTAGGTTCAAAATTAATCAGTTGAAATTGTAGGTTAAAATCGAAGATAATAACAAGGCAGAAGTAGGTACCGAAATGACACAGCATTTGAGAATTTCTTTGAAAAATTAATTAAACCTTAATAAATTTAAGTGTATTTTTAGAACGATAATTTTTTTGAACAATCTCATTATAGGTTCTAATTATAATGCATTTCAGCGCACTCGAACGCATATCCTCCTATATTGACAATCATACTCACGCCAATCGAGCTAAAATGCAATCGATAGAACGATAAAATTAATAAAAAAAAAAGTATTTCTGCGACGATAGAAATGTCCGGTCATTTTGAAAAGCAAATGTAATGCAGCATTTGTGCCCATCTTCAATTCAAGAAGTCATTTTAATGACATTATCGATAATTAATAATTAATAATTATTAATAATTTTCCAAAAAATTCCAAAGCTGTAGTTATCTAGAAGGCTGCTAATTTTCATTCGAGAAAAAAAGTAAATAGGTTTTAATCTTCACCGGAAAATTTATGCAGGGTTCAAGGCGTTTTATGTATTTCTTTTTATATCAATTTAGATTTTTATATATTTATGTCCTATTTTATATTATTTTTCATAAATTAAATTTTTTATTTCAGGTTGGTATTATATCTAGAACTATAGGATTTAATATTTTTTTGTTGCCTAAAGTATCTATTGGAGCGAGCTTAATGATTAATTTTTTGTATTCAGTTGGCTCATTAAGTGGGGTAGATACTAACCAGGAGTTTTAAAGCTACTTCATACCTAAGGTGAGGATCGAACCCTTAACCATTGATTAAGGTAGGAGAAATTCTTACCATATCATCTAACTCCTGTAGTTAGGATTCAATACTTTATGTTGCTAAATTAGAAATATAGGAAGAAAAATGGTCTAGAAACCTAAAAGTCAAGTGAAAATAAAATAATATGAGTGATAAAAACCATTAAAACGGTTAACATATAATGTTTAACATATTACCGACTTTTGCAACTTTGCTTTGACTTCCCTAATTTTTTTGTTCTTTTAAGTCACCCTCCTTTCCTTTTCTATGTTTTTTTAAATTAGAGCCAACTAAATAAAGTATTACTTGAAATTTCTTAAATCTCACTATTAGTCCCTATACTATGCGTGAGTTACGAATTTAGCCCTTAGACTTTAATTTGGTTATTTTTAGTCTTTATACTTTAGAGGTGCTCATGGACTAAGTCCGGCCGAACTTAAGCATGATATTTACATATTTTATGCTTGCTCAAGCTCGGCCCGAAATGTGAGCCTAAAATTTTGCCAAAATCCACCCATATTTACAAAAGATTAACCTAAACCCATTTTAGGCCAACCCATATAATTTTAAAAAATATATTTATATTATATTATTTTAATATTTAATATTTTTTTATTTTTTGAAAATTTTTATATAGTCATCTTAACATTATTTTAATGTTTAGATTAGATTGGTATTATATATTTAGTATAAGTTTATTTTTAATGTGTTCTAAATTACATAATATATAAAAAAATAACATAATATAAAGTATTATAAACTTAACATGGCTGAGCTAAGACCTTAAATGTTTAAACCCGATCTTTACCCATATTTTAAATGGGTCTAATTTTTTTTCCAACTCATTTTTTGGATAAAATATATTGACTCCAAAAGCGATTTTACAAACCCAAATATTTAAACCAAATGTTTAAATTCATTTATTTATCAACAGCTGAATTAATTTTTTAATTTATATAAAATATGATGGCGGAGTTCTAACAAATTAAAATAAAATGAAAAACACAATTATTTTCACAAACTAAAGATATAAAAATATAAAATTATACCAAAAGTCTTATTTAATTTCTGGACATGGTGGCACCTAAACTTGTTGAAAGCCGCCAGGCCGTCCAAATTAAATATTTTCCTTGAAAATGGGACAACAAATCTAACTAAAATATTTCAAAGTAGTAATAAATTAAATGGTCCAAATAAATGAAATTAAGTTCCCTCTAGCTTCAAAAGTAAACTCGAAATTTTGGGCTCAATTTTTCTACCAAAATTCAGAAATTTGCTGACTAAATTGGTATTGGTTCAATGTATTGAATCAAATCTCAATTTTGTGGTTATTCTAAGATTTATATCTTAATCTAAATGGTCACTATCTCTTCAAAATTGGGGTTGTACAAGCATTTTATAAATTTCAATTCTTTCATTACCCTTTAAAACTTGTACTGCAATTTGGTCTTAACATTGTGGAAAATCGTACAAAATCTATTTCGTGTGACCGGGAAAAAAACCAAAGAATCTACAAATTTCTTGCGGGGTACCACTTAAAACACCATGTTTTTGGACCACACATTAATGTTAATTAGTCTATTTTAATTTATTAGGAAGTTTCATAAATGGAGAACTGAAATTTGGTAGATTCAATCTTAGCTCAATTGACATGAGTATTGTTGTAAATGTAGGATGATATGGATTCGAGTGCGCTGAAGCGCATTATCCTCCTATTTATGAGTTGAGAGACTATGGGTAGTTCTAGGCATTGTGTCAAAAATAACAAATATGGTCAAAGCCTATAATGAGATTGTTAAAAATAAAAATAGTTCTTTTTTATTTTAAGTTTAGAAATTTGGCCCTCAATTTGTTTGATTTAAATATTAAAGTCCAATTGATAACACCGTTAATGAACTTTCATTAAATTTGAACACATGACATTTTAATATTAGAAGACTTGATTTCAAATTAAAGTCAATTATTTAAAATTTAAAATTTAAAATTTAAAATAGATAAATAAAGAGATTAAATTTTTGAAATTAAAAGTAAAGGGATTAAATCGAAGAGTTATGAAAATTTTATGTTTATTTTTGTTTAATTCTAGTAAGAATTATTTAATATTTCTTCAATATTTAAATTTATTAATGTAATTTAATTAGTTAATCACAAGATCTATTTTGAGATAATGCCTAGAATTACCTATAATCTCTCTTTAACCCATAAATAGGAGAATAATGCGCTTCAACGCACTCGGGCCCACGTCCTCCTACATTGGCAATAATGTCTATGCCAATCGAGCTAGAACTCAATCGATATCACAAGATCTTATTAGAAAGATATTAAGTCAAGACAAAATTCTAGCTACCCTAATTGAGGTTTTAACTTAAAATTTTTAAAATTTAAATTTATTAGGATATGTTTGATTTATATAAATGAAAATTACACGTATAATACAAAATTATAAATTGACCAATACTTTTTAGTACACAATTGGATTTGTGCAATCTCAATTAAAATGGTGACTATATTTGGAATAATGTGAAGTAGTTGTTGATTATAATTTATAATAAAATCAGTTAATAAATTAAGTTAACTTTATCAAATTGCCCCCTAAAAAGTCAACAATTAATTATTTATTCATTTTAAGTTAGCAAATTAATGTAAGCTCACATCAAACCATTGAATTAAGCCACCTTTACTTCTATAGCATGCCTAGAGTAGATATCTTCTAATTCTTTAAATAACTATAGCAAATCAATTAATTTCATAATTAATGTATGTTGGTACATATAAATAATATTAATTTGGGTTACTGTGTATAAATGGAAATTGACAATTAACACTATACTTCACTTTAATTGATATTTGTCATTGTCTTTATGAACTAGAAATAAATTTATCACTATATTTCAACTCTATATTGAATTTTGTGGTTTTATTTTTATTTATTTAATTTTGCCGCTAAAGTTAAATTTTGTATTAATTATTCAATTTTTGATTTAAAATAATTTAAAGTTAAAATTTAATAAAAAAACAAAATTTTTATATTTTACTTCAATTTTTAACAATAATGAATATAATATTCAAATTAGATAAAAATGATTATTTTATAAAATAAACTTAATTTCTTCTAAAAAAATTATTTCATTAAATAAAAATTCTAATTTAGTTTACTATGTTTTATATTTATATGTTAAATTATTGTTAACTATTAAAATAAAATATTTGAAAGAATTTTTCTTAGGCAACTTCAACTTTGCAAAAAAAAAAAATCATTTTATTCCTCCAACTTTATTTTCAATTCTCTTTAGCCCAAAATGGATAGAGTTTAATTGCCTAATCTCCTTTTTCTCCTACATGGAATTAAACATATATTAAACACAATTTTCTTTCACACGTGGGAATGTCGTCATTCTATTATTATTCATACTTGACACCACATGAAGTATTTAACAGTAGATTAATTTTTTCCATTTATTTGGGCTAAAATGATAAACACGGATATTTAAAAGGTTAAAAAAGGTAAAAAAAATTGGAGGGCTATATAAGTTAAATTGGTGACAAATTTTAATAAAAAATAAAGTTTAATGGTAAAATTCAATCGCACAAGAGTTTTATGACAAAGTTACACATGGTTTCAAAATATAATGGCAAATATCAATGAAAACAAAGTAATCGGTAAATTTCAATATTCACCTATAATATAATGATAAATTTACACTTTTAACCTTATTAATTTTTCTTATTGATTTTTTTGAACATGTTCATTATAAATACTTGTTGTTTATGAACTATTCATGCATTTTCTACATTCTTTTAGTTAGTAGATATTAAAAATTAAATGTTACTAATTAATGAGTGAGATTTTCATGTAAGCAGATTAGATTAGGACAATTATTTCTCTCGTTTCTATTTGTTTAAAAATAAAATATAACTTAATTAAAAACTGAATCGGAAGTGCAACATAAACTTGTTTATATGTGTTAGAGTTGTGTGACCCAAATTTTTGTTAAAGAAAATACAATGATAAAACAAGGGGATCTGTGTAGGGCTTAAGGCCGAGGGCCGAAAAGATGTAGAATCCGTATAGAACTACACTTCTTCCATTTGACATTAATTAGAATAAAGTTTTCAACTTCTAAATAAATGTAGTCGAAACTCTTATTGTATCATTCAGTTTTTCAACTTCTAAATAAATGTAGTCGAAACAAGGGGATCTGTGGCTTTTCCTAAAAATATTTTCACATACAATCTGTTTGTTTTATTTTTTTCTTTTCTTTTGCTTTACGATCATTTTATATTTGCCATTATCAACGTTAGTTTTAATAACATGCAACGCCACACTTTAGTTTCAAGAAAGATTTCAAAATCTAAGTTCGAATTTGATTCGGGCTAACAATTTTTTTAATATTCATATATTAATATTAATATTAATATATTTTATAATTAAATTTAAATAAAAAATTATTTAGCTCAAATTCGAAATTGTGCAAGGTAAAGTTTACCTTTCTAGAATGTCATAAAATCAACATTGATGTCTATATTAAGAAATTTCCAAAATAATAATGAATTTGCAAAGTAAAATATAGCCTATTTTTTCTTGGTATTTAATTATTAGTTTATATTCTTGCAAGTAATACATGCTTGCTGGAAACAAGGAAATAATGTTTCATGAGTTTTTGAAATTCAATTTGAAGACAATTATGTAAACAAAGACTTGGAAGTTAGAGCAACAACACTTAGATACGAATTAAAAAGATTAAGCTGTACGCCATTGCTATTTTGGAAATTTATTCTCTAGAATTTTGACTTTGAATTGGGAAAAAAATCCATTTCCATTTTATTTTATATGGTAAATATGCACAGGCTAGTTCAACTAGTTAACAATTTATTGTGACATCACCTGAGAAAAATTTTAATTTCAATTACCAAAACTTTAATTAGGTTCTCTCTCTCATCTATATAAAAGTTCGATTATTACAAATACAAGATATTCATAAGTATAATGATAGCATTGGAGGACGAAACAGGTTGTGGTAGGGTTTTGAGAGATGAGAAAGGAGTGGTTTGTGCTTTGTTCTCAGGGCTAATAGTAGCTAGGGGATCGGAAATGGCTAAGATAATAGCCATTAAAATAGTCGTGGAACTGTATATTGGGTTGAGTTGGCAGGTGAAAGTCCCATTAGTTATTGAACCTAGTTCGTGTGTTGCTTTGGAGTGGCTGATGAAAAGGAATTAAAGATCGTGGACGTTACAGAATCTATTTATTGATATAGACTGCGACATTAACCAACTAGTTCGAGTTCAATTCATTGTTATTCACTAGCAAGGTAACGGCATGGCTGATGTACTGGCGAAAATAGGTATATCGAAACCTTCGTTTTTTAAGGTTTAGTGGTGAATTTTGTTTACCATCTTTTAGTATTGTTTGAGTGAAGGTTATTTGTCTTAGGTCGAGTGTTGTAATCTTATTGTCATTAAAGAGGTTGGTTTTCTCCAACGTTTTTCTCTGTTTGCTATATTTTACTTTGATTGAGCATGTAACACCCCTAACCCATATCCATCACCGGAACAGGATCACGGAGCATTACCAAAGTTTATAGATCACCTATAATTATTTCATATCATTTACTATTCATATCGAAAATCAAACATATCTAATCATAATGTCCTTTATATGGGCCATCGAGACCCAATTTATGCATTAGAAACAAGTCGGGACTAAATCGGGAACTCAGAGAATTTTTTGCAAAATCTCAAAATTTTTCTTAAGTGTAAGGGACACACGCCCGTGTGGTCAGGCCGTATGGCTTGTAGAACTAATAGCTGACAAACGACAGAAAGAAAGAATATATAACTCACAAGAAGAATAAGACTGCAAAAGAATGATGATATTATTCAATGAAATGGCTGCATATTTATAGGCTTAGCAAAGACCTATTTATAGGCAAAACAGATCCACTAAAAATTTGGTAACAACCTAACAACTAAGTAACCAAAAATACCTAATAAATAAACAAAGAAAATATGGAGATAAACTTGGTCAACAAATGACCACGTGTTGGTGTTCTGGTGTTGATATCTTTAATACTCCCCCTCAACATCAGCTTCTTCTTTGTTTGCCCCGCCAAGCTAATGATAGAAGGTTTCGAACTTGTTGCCACTCAAGCCTTTTGTAAACAAATTTGCGGCTTGATTTTCCATTCTAACATGCTTCAACTCAATCTCCTCTTGCAAGACTTTTTTTCGGATAAAGTGGTAATGCACCTCCACATGCTTAATTCTTGCATGAAAAATTGGATTCTCTGCCAAACGTATTGCTGAGAAATTATAGCAATACAGAGAAATCAGATATGTTATTGGTTAATGTAAGTCCTCTAACAGTTGCATAAGCCAACTGCTCTTTTGAGCTGCCATCGATGCTGCTCAGTACTCCGCTTCGGTGGTGACAAAGACATTGTTGGTTGTCTTTTGCTACACCAAGAAATTGCTCCCGACCCAAGCACGAAAACATACCCGGTAGTTGAGTGTCGAGTATCATGGTCACCTGCATAGTCAGCATCACAATAGCCAACTAGTTTACAATCTCCACCTCTTTTGTACATAATACCATAGCCAAACGTATTCTTCACATATCTCAGAATTCGACGAACTACTTCCAAATAAGGCTTCTTCGGATGTTGCATGTACCTACTCATCACACCAACTGCAAAAGAAATATATGGTCTTGTTAAAGTTAAGTAGATAAGACTTCCCACTAACTGCCGGTACATTGTAGCATCTTCTAAATCTTTCCCTTCATGAGCACATATTTTGGCATTTGGCTCCATTGGCATCAAGATTGGCTTACACTTAAGCACTCCAAACTTCTTCAGCAAATCTTTGGAATACTTTTGCTGATGAAGAAATATTCCTTCTTGAGAATAATCGACCTCTATACCAAGAAAATGCTTGAGTTGTCCAAGTTCTTTCATCTGAAAGCGAACTGACAAGTTCTCCTTGGTTCAAAAAATTTCTTCTTCACAATCTCCTGTGATGATTAAATCATCCACATATACTAGCACGATAGCTAGCTTCTCTCCTTTAGCGTTGACGAACAGGCTAGCATCCGCACTTGTCACCAAATAACCACTATGAGTAAGGAATTCAATAATCTTACCATACCAAGCCCTCAGTGCTTGTTTTAATCCATAAAGTGCCTTCCGTAGCTTACATACACAATCAGGATGATCTTGATTCTGAAAGCCCATCGGCTGGTCCATGTAGATATCTTGATCCAGCTCCCCATGCAAAAATGCATTCTTCACGTCCATTTGCTACAAATTCCAATTTTTGAAAGCTGCAAGTGCTAATAGGCCTCGTACAGTTGTAAGCTTTGCAACTGGACTGAACGTTTCATCATAGTCTAGTCTATATTATTTAGAGAACCCTCGAGCTACCAGGCGAGCCTTGTGTCTCTCTATTGATCCATTTGTGCAGCGCTTTATCTTGTATACCCATTTGCAAGAAATAGGCTTAACATCTTTTGGCTTTGGCACGAGCTCCTAAGTCTAATTTCTGTCTAGCATGGCAATTTCTTCTTCCATAGCTTTAATCCATTCTGGATTCTGGAACGCTTCCTCGAATGTCTTCAGCTCTTTTGCATCTGCTTCTTCCACTATGGCGACATTGGCATACTTTGGATTTACCTTTCTGATTCTTGTTGACCTTCTTAGTGAAGTTGGTGTTTGCACTGCACTAGGCTCATCTTGTTCGCTTGGTTGTTGATACACACCAGTTTGCCAAGGACTTTGAGCTACACTTTCTTTGACATTGCCTTCGTCATATACATCTTTAGCTTCATCTAAACCCAATTGGATTTGAGAAGATTGCACCACGTCTTTAAAACCATCTGAGTCTGGCAATACTTCATTATCTAAGGACCACCATGAAGAAGCTTCATTGAACACCACATTCCGGGATGTGTAGCACTTTTCGGTAGTCGAGTTACAACATCTCCACCCTTTTCTTTGACTGCCATATCCTACAAAAATACATCTAATAGCCTTCTTGTCCATTTTGCTACGTAAATGATCAAGTACAAATACATAGCAAACACATCCGAAAACTCTGAAATAACTAACTAAAGGTTTCATGTTCCAAAATTTTTCAAAAGGTGAAATAAAACATAACCTTTGTTAAGGAAGCCTATTGATCACAAATGTAGCCGTCCTCATTGCTTCTGCACAAAAACGTCCTGGTACATTCTTCGCGTGAAGCATGCTTCAACAAATTTCTGCCAGATGCCTATTCTTCCTTTCTGCTATGCCATTCTGTTGTGGAGTGCTAGCACATGTGAACTGATGGCGTATTCAGCATTTTTGAAGGAAATCACAAAACTCGTCTGAGGTATACTCTCCTCCATTGTCATTATGTAGGCAATGAATTCTTTTGCCAACTTCTACTTCTGCTATCTCCTTGAACTCTTTAAACTTTGAAAGAGTTTCAGATTTCTCCTTCATGAAATAAATCCACACATACCTCAAGAAATAGTCAATGAAAGTCACCACGTATTTCATCTCACCAATGGAAGCTTGTTTAACTGGTCCAAACACATAAGAGTGGACCAACTCTAATGGTTTCTTCGCTTTAAATTTGGACTCTTCGTACGGTAACTGGTGTGCTTTTCCATTCTGACAGCCTGCACACACAGTGTCTTTTCTCACTTCAAGTTGTGGAAGTCCCTTCAACATTGAGCTCTTCATCATCACATCTAATTTGGAATAGCTAACGTGACCTAGCCGCATTTGCCACACATCTGTCATTTCATTCCTTCTTGTCTTGTCTACGTATGCGGTTTCTGCAGACATTACATAGACTGATTCCAACCTCTGTCCCTTCATCACTGGTTCTTCTATAACTTCAGGTTCTGATACACCTTTACATCTTGTGGACCAAAGAGAACAAACTGGTCCAAACACATCAGAGTGGACCAACTCTAATGGTTTCTTCGCTTTAAATTTGGACTCTTCGTACGGTAACTGGTGTGCTTTTCCATTCTGACAGCCTGCACACACAGTGTCTTTTCTCACTTCAAGTTGTGGAAGTCCCTTCAACATTGAGCTCTTCATCATCACATCTAATTTGGAATAGCTAACGTGACCTAGCCGCATTTGCCACACATCTGTCATTTCATTCCTTCTTGTCTTGTCTACGTATGCGGTTTCTGCAGACATTACATAGACTGATTCCAACCTCTGTCCCTTCATCACTGGTTCTTCTATAACTTCAGGTTCTGATACACCTTTACATCTTGTGGACCAAAGAGAACAAAATGGCTAGAAGATGTTAACTGTGCCACCGAGAGAAGATTTTTTTCATACCTGGGACATGGTAGACATTTTGAAGTGGCACCTCGGTATCACTATGTTGAGGAGAGACTACCGTATTATAGACGTGAGTTATCGGTAACTTTGAGTTGTTCGCCTTTACAACCACCCAGCTTCCCTTATACTTTGACAGGTTCTGCAGCTTCTTTTTATCACCCGTCATATGATTTGAGCATCCCGAATTGACTATCCAATCTTTCTTGTAATCAATTTTTTCAAATGTTGTTGCTGTAAATAGTGCCTCAGCATCCCATTCATCTTCATTTTTGGACGCAGCTACATTACTCTCTATCTATTTTTTCTTCGACTAACAAGCTTTTGCCATGTGACCCTTCTTTCTGCAATTGTAGCAGTTCCCTTCAAACTTTTTGCTGCTGTCTTGATTCTTCGAAGCTCCCCCTACACCGATGCTATTTTAGCCTTGATGACTTATTGCCTTGTCATTATTCTTTTTGGATCTACCAGTGGTATGTTGCTTGGAATTCCAACTTCCTCTATTGGCATAGAGTGCCTCTTCTTCCTTGTTCAACGAGACTCCTCCCATTTGCTTAGCTAAGGCTTCTTAACCAGCTAGCAAATTTTTGAATTCTACAAGAAACTCTTGAATTCTGGCTTCAAACCATGAATGATGATTCACTTCATCCTAGTATCACCAATAGGAGCCTCCAGATCGAACTCAGAAATTTTCTGGCATAGCGTCTTTACTTTATAAAATACTGTGAGACCGTCATGTCACGTTGTGACACCAAGAACAACTCACTTTCTAAGAGTTGGAGCTTCATATCATTATTCTTTGAGAACAGTTTGGCGAATGTATCCCATGCTTCCTTCGGAGTTTTGGCATCACGTATATGCTCTAGCACATCTTCTTCGACAGAGGTCTTCAAGGCGAACATCTCTTTACCCACTTTGATTCTCCACTTCCGTAAGACACCATTCATGTTTTCTGCTTCTGGTGACATAATCTCATTTCCATTTACTACTTCCCACAAGTCTTGACCTTACAAGTACGACATCATGCATGTTGACCAAGAATTGTAGTGTTGGTTGTTGAGTTTCTTAATTCCACCAACCACTTGAAGATCGCCCATCCTGACAGCGCCTAGGAGAACCTAGCTTGGATACCAGATTGTAGAATTAATGGCTGAAAAATGACAAAAAGAAAGAATATATAACTCACAAGAAGAATAAGACTGCAAATGGATGATGATATTATTAAATGAAATAACTGCATATTTATAGGCTTAGCAAAGACCTATTTATAGGCAAAATAGATCCACTAAAAATTTGGTAACAACCAAACAATTAAGTAACTAAAAATAGCTAATAAATAAACAAAAAAATATGGAGATAAACTTGGTCAACAAATAACCACGTGTTGGTGTTCTAGTGTTGATATCTTTAATATGGCTCACACGGCCAAGTGACACACCCGTGTCCCATGCTGTGTGGGCATTCGACGAGAGGCACACGGTCGTGTCCTAGCCCGTGTAACTCTCTGAATTTTGTCACACGGCCAGCCACACATCCGTGTGCTAGGCCATGCTGACAATTTAATTTTTGAAAATTAGGTATAGGGGCCACACAACCAAGTCACACGCCTATGTACTAGGCCATATAACACACACGGCTGAGACACATGTCCGTGTCTCCTCCCGTGTGAGCAATTCAGAGCATTCTGTTTCTCAAATTTTAAGATGCAGGGGACACATGGCCAAACCACACGCCCATGCATATGGATGTGTGTCACACATGGCTGAGACACACCCCTGTGTCTCTGCCCGTGTGGACAAAATAAGGTCATTTCCAAGCCTTATTTCTCACCCAACCTGGCATCAACATATCCAACCAATTTTTGTACCATTACAATTCACAAGAGAACATTCAATTCAAGCCAATTTCAATTTCAATACATTTCATAACATCCCAATTATCCAAGTATTTGATTTTACCTAATTGGCCATATAAACATATGAGTATATTTTACCCATTCATGCAACCATTAATATATTTATGTAACTTCCATCATTCAACCATTTCAATACACACATCAAGCATGATAAGGTCTTATATAACTACATTAAAATATGTTTAATACTAGCCATTCCAATGGCTAATTATAACCAAAATATTTCTTCATTATGCCTAACTTAACTTACACAAGCTATTATACCAAAAGTTAGCTTGTTTTATATACCGAGAAGTCCAAGGGATAGTGTGATGTGTCTCCGACCAAGTTCCAACCCTCATGAGCTTCTGAGCACTATAAAACAGGGGAAGTAAAACAGATTAAGCATATTATGCTTAGTAAGTTTGTATAATAGAAAATTTACTTACCACTCATTTACATTTAGAATAAACATACAAAATTCATCAAAAGTAATTTGGTAATTTGCCTAAACACATATAATTTCAAGAAACTTGTTAGTCATGTATTACATGTAAATAGTAAGGATGAGCTCATCATGTAATAACTTTCATATACATATGTTTTTCATATCATATTTCCATATAAAAAGTGCATTTCCATGACAAATCATCTTAAGCTCAGCTTAACCATGTCAGAACTTTGCTCGTTGAATTTATTTGAAATATCGATGGATACACATGTAGTACACTCAAAGTGTACAAAACTGTAATCCGTCAACTCATATTTAGGGGTACCCATTACGGCACATAATCAGGAAGCACTCTCTTGAGCCACATTACAGGATGCTCATGTGAGCAATATAACAGGAAGCTTATCCGGGCTATAATAGGAAACTCATAAGAGTTTAAAACAGGAAGCTCATTGAGCTTAACAAGTAACTCCGAAAAGTTATTATCAGGTAGCTACAGATAGCCATATAACAGGAAGTTCAAGCGAGCCATATCAAGAAGCTCATAAAGAGCCTCTATCAGGACGCTCATAAAGAGCTGCATTTGTGTCCGTAATATATGTAGGATCACAACTGGTCATATAGTAGGACGCTCACAAAAAGCTACGGTAGTCCGCAACATATGCAAGATCATTACCGATCAGGATGCTCGCAGGAACTATATAACGGGAAGCTCGAGAAGGCTTATAACAGGATGCTCGTAAAAGCAATGGTTTTACCGCAACATATGCAGGACCACAACCACTATGAGAAATTTGTATCCATCGAATTTTATTTTTTTAAACAAGACTTATTACTTATCGGGCATTATTGAATATGTGATCAATTTCATATTTTCATAACATTTATAGAATTCACATATACACAACATTTAATTCAAACATATAAATATACACAAATTAGTTACATGAACTTACCTCGACACTTGTTCGTATTCGAGAATCTACCAATCCGATACTTTTTCTTTTCCTCGATCTAACTCCTAATTTGATCTTTTCGGATCTACATAAATGAATTTAACATCAATTAAACACATTTCATATCCAATTCAATCCAATTTACATCTTAGGCAAAAATACCATTTTGCCCATATACTTTTGATTAATTCCAATTTCATCCCTAGGCTCGGAAAATGAAATTCATGCAATTTAATCCTTATGCCAAGCTTAACCAAAATTTTCATATAACATTTACAGCTCATTTATTTTATAAAAATTATAATTTTTCCATGAATTTTACATATTTTTAATTTAGTCCCTAAATCACAATTTCATGGAAATTTCCTTTACAAAAGTTGTTTATCTATCAACAACCTTTCATTTTCTACCATAAATTTCAAAATTTCAACATACTCTTCCATGGAAAAATTTTAATACTTTGATAAATTTGCAAATTGATCCTCAAAATAGATAGATTAGATTATTACGATATCAGAAATGTAAAAATTACTAAAAATGGGACATGATTACTTACCCAATTAGGCTTGCTTGAAATTATCTCTCTTAGCTAGGGTTTCCATAGAAATTTTGGAGAAGATGATGATATGAAATTATTTTATTCATTTAATTAACTTATCATCCATTAATTTTTCAACTTTCCAATTTAGTCCTTTTCTTTTTCTAATTTTCCATGGATGAATCATCATAAATATCTAATAACTCCATTTAATGGTCTAATTTCCATATAAGGACCTCAAATTTTGAATTCCATAGCTATTTGATCCTTCTAGCTACTAGAATTCAACTTTTACATTTCATGCAATTTGGTCCTTTCTATAATTAAAAATGAAATCGGTAAAATTTTCTTATCGAAATTTTTATACGTCTTTCCTATCATAATGCTAACCATGCAATATTATTAAAAAAAATTTTCTTTCTAACTCATATTTGTGGTCCCGAAACTACTGTTCTTATTTCACTGAAAATGGGCTGTTACAGAGCAAAAAAAATACAATATAAAATCAAACCAATACAAAATATAACGAATGAAAAACAAATAAAGAATCGAATAAAATCTATACACAATTAGCTCAAAGCTAAGCACTTAAAAATCCAAAGCCTCCATATTAACCAACAAACTTAAGACCTCATTGGTTACTCTATTTCTATATATAAATCAATATAATATATAATATAAAAATATGATTTTAAAGCCAACGGGGCATTGACTTAATAGTAATGTTGAGGCCTTAAAATATTTTAGATCACATGATCTATCCCCTACTATGTATAAATACTATTTGATTATGCTTTGTAATGATTAATTATTGTCATAATTATTTTTTAATGTGTTACTTATACTCGTATTAGACAAAAAAATAATAAAAATTTAAAATGTCTTTCAATAATATAAAATTAAGACATTCAGGTATTCCATTCAATTAGTAGTTTAAAAAGTCACAAAATAAATTTTGAATTTCATTATTATATTTGTTCGAACTTTAATTATGGTTTAAAGTTTTTTAGTATTGTAATATTTTAAATTTTCAAATAGTTAATATATTTAATTTTCGGCAATTTAAATAATTTTGTTCTGCAATAATTATATTAAATAAAAATATATTATTGAATGAAATAAAAATTAATATGAAAGTGGGTTTGAAAATTTTCAAAAAAAAAAATTCGAAATTCAATGTATCAATAGAAAATGGATTAAATAAAGATTAAGTTGACAAAAATTGATATTTTTATAAATTTATTTTTGAAGTCATATGTTAATGTATAAAAATAATAATTTACCTAATACAAAATCCAACATGCACACGTCTAGCAATTTAGCAACCATATAAAAAAAATTAATTTACTAATACAAAAGTTTAAAAGTATTTATCAGCTTCTCAATTTTTCAATCTTTGGGATTTTATTTGACAATTTGATGCCTACGGTTGTATTTGTCAATTATTGTAATAAATGTGATGAAGTTATTATATAATTCAAAATTGGGTAAACTATAAAAATAGTCATTTTTGTTTGCCTTGGATTACATTTTAGTCACTTACGTAATCTTTTGGTTACAAAGTAGTCACTCTACTGTTAAGCTCCGTTACCTTCCTAACGACAATCCTGCATGGCAGTCCAAATGGATTTTAAATGCCAACTTAGATGTTCAATTGGAATGAGAATAGTTTTTTTAATCAAAATAGAAAAAAAAAGCTAAAAGAAAAAGGAGATGAACGGTTTTTCTTTTCTCGTTCAAGGTGTACTTAATTTAAAATTATTTAATTAAAAACCTATTCCCATCCCAGTTGGACATTCGAATTGGCATTTAAAATCCATTTAGATTGTCATATAGGATTACCGTTAGGGAGGTAATGAAGCTTAACGGCAGAATGACCACTTCGTAACAAAGCGACAACGTAAGTGACTAAAATGTAACATTTCAAACATAAATGACTAAAATGTAACCTGAGGCAAACAAAAGTAACTATTTTTGTAGTTTACCCTTCAAAGTTTATCTCAATTATTATTTTTAATCTTCCAAAAACAATTATTATTAGCGTAAACTACACCCATGATCACTTTTGTTTACCTTAGGTTACGTTTTGGTCACTTATGTTTGAAATGTTACGTTTTAGTCATTTACGTTATCATGTTGTAACATTTTAGTCACTGAGCCATTAATCGTCGTTAATGGTGTAACGGTAAGCTGACATGACACGTTAAATCATCATTTCAAACAAAATTTTAGGTTAAATTATACAATTGATCCCCATATTTTTTTCGTTTTAAGTAATTTAATTTTTTTCTTTTATGTTCTTTAAACTTTCCTCTTTTTTTCCATTCTATTTTGTTTCTCCCTCTGATTTCATACCTTTCACATTTCTTTTAACATATTAGGAAGTCGAATTGGCAATGAAAAAAGAAGTAGGAAGTCGACTGTCATCATTTGCCTATAACCAAAACCCATAAACCCATACCACGCTTCTTTCTTCACTACCAATTCGACTTCCTGGTATGTTAAAAGAAATAAAGAAGGTAGAAAAACAGAGGGAGAAGCAGAAGAGAATGGAAAAAGAAAAAAGAAAAAAAAAGAAAGTTAAAAGAACATAAAAGAATTAATTTGCTCAAAACGAAAAATTATGGGGACCAATTGTATAATTTAACCTAAAGTTTTTGTTTGAAATGATGATTTAATGTGCCACGTCAGCCTACCATTACACCATTCACGACAATTAACGGCTCAGTGACTAAAATGTTACAACACGATAACATAAGTGACTAAAACGTAACATTTCAAACATAAGTGACTGAAATGTAACCTAAGGTAAACAAAAGTGATCATGGGTGTAGTTTACCCTTATTATTAAGTGATGCTACCTAATTTGAAAATGGGTAAAATTTACCTAATTTTTCTAACGGAAGCCCATTATTAACCCTTTTTTTTATATATAAAAAAATACAATTTCTAAATTATATTTAATTACACTTTTTAACTTTTGTTTGGGCAAAGTTTAAAGTCTACTTACTTATTTTTTTAAAACGAAAGCAAACACCTTGTCAACTAAAAGAGTTTACTCAACAAAGTAATTATTTATTAACTAAACCCACTAATTAAACATACTTAATAAAATGATTAAAATAAATTAAGGGCTTTTAGGTTGAGTAATCATCAGCTACAAAGTTGAGTAGCCGCCATTGATTTGTTGATCTTTTGTTCAACCACCTCTCATTCTCCTCCTTTGTCATTTCTTTAATTTAAAAATATTTTATATTTTTATTTCAAATAGTTACTTATAAAAGAATTAAATACACATTTTTCTCATTTTACTCTCAAAACATGATACTAACTAATAAGAATATGACATGCTGCTCAATTTTACTAGAGATTGTATATCTTTTAAATAAAATGAGATAAATTTGATAATTTAAATAAATACCACTTTTAACAACAAAAATTATAATTTGAAGTCAATTTTATAGTTAAATACATAATTTATTATTAAAATTCTTTGAATTCAAAGTTAAAAAATATAGCAAAATTATTTTAAAAAGAATTGGCCGATTGAGTTTCATCACTTCATTGGTATTAGCATTATTGCCAATGCAAGAGGGCGTGAGTTCGAATACGTTGAAGTGCATTATCTTCCTATTTAAGGGTTGGAGAAGAACTATTGACAATTCTAGGCACTGTATAAAAAAGAGTAGATATAATAAAAACCTATAATGAAATTAATGTTCAAAAAAGCATGTGTGTTAAGGCAATCAAACAAAACAAACCACGAACCACTTTTTCCTACAAATGAAAATATTAGGAATTTCGTCGCTAAAAGTAATTCAAGTAATGCCCATAAATTCAATGACGCCGTCGCTAATAATAGTAGATTGTTTGACCCGACTTTTCTTTAGGCAAACTACAGAAGATTGTTATTCAATTCAATTAATTGTTTTTTTTTACTTTTCATAAAAAAAAAATCAGTTCTATTTTTCCTTTCCAATTTCGTCAGTGAAATATGTAATAAGCAATGACGAAACGTTAGAAATAAATTATGTTTTGCCCTTCATTACATCTTATTCCAACCTACGTTTTAACTATCTTGACTCTACCAAGTTAGTGGAAAATTATATCTGAATTCATAATTTCATCTAGAAATAAGTTTTCTTGTTTAATTTAAGTAAATAAAAATATAACAAATATTATCTTAAACTTGTATAGAATAGTGGTTAAAGTTGTTATTAAACATCCGTCTAACATAGATTCAAGTTCTGTCACCAATTCCCAACCCTAATATAAAAAATAGATGAATCAATGGTGGAGTGAGGAAGGACTTACATTTAAATCTTTCCTTGGACAACCCTTTATAAATATACATAAGAATCGAGCATCAAGTTTTTCTATAGATTTGAAATTCTCATCAGAATTTCGAAAGTAAATACATAAATACACTAAACTAGTATGAATAAACCTTATCAAAGGTTAGATTTTTTTTTCTCAATGTGCATAATTGAAACTAGAAAATTAATGGGAAAAACCAACCACCTTCCTAGTTAAAATAATAAAACATCCGAATAAATAAAGAATAAAAACATCCGTCATTCAACCTAACTCTTAATGACTAATCAAACATACACAACCACCAAACTTTAAATAGCTCTAATCTTCTCACCCCAACAATAGCCAAAGCTACAATCATACTATTACCTTGCGTTTTAACCACTGATCAGAATGTAGCATTGAAGCTAGTTGGTTAATACTCCTATCAACATTGAAAAGAATGTTCCACAACAGCCACGGTCTACCATTCCTATTCAACAACCACTTCAAAACCACACTTGATCGAACTAAATTCAATAATAAGAGGAGTTTTCACATGTCATCCTATTCCAATATATATATCCAACACAATTTTAATAGCCCATATCTCAGCTGTTCTAGACTCACCCGCTGTTATTAGCCCGAAAATAACGATTGAGCCACCCCATACTCGTCTCGAGATTATTAAGAACTAAGAAAAAATAAGTAAGAAAACTAAACTAAAATAAAAGGTGTGACAAAAGACTTGGTATACATAAAAATAAATAACTAAAACAAGGGAAACAAATGACAGTCTAGAAGGTCAACTATAAAAGTCAAAACTTTCGTCTCTGTAATTCTATCAAATCAACTTATAGAAATAAATATTAAAAAAAATAAAACCATTCCAATTTTTTAAAACTTAAAAAGTATAATATATATCCATTTTCCTTAAATTGAAATCAAATACCCAAAACTTCCATTTTCACGCCATACCCCAAACCAACAACCCAAAAAAACTATGAAGAGAAGCTTTGCTAGTGAAATGGAGAACAATTTAGCTTTAGCAAATTGTTTGATGCTCCTTTCACAAGGAAGAAACCAATATGATCATACCATCTTCAACGATACCAACAACAATAACCCTACTAGGGTTTTCGAGTGCAAAACATGTAACCGACAGTTCGCTTCGTTCCAAGCTCTAGGTGGTCATCGAGCGAGCCACAAGAAACCCAAGTTGCTCGATGGCGGGTCAACAGAGAACCAACCACCGGCGAAGCCTAAGACGCACGAGTGTTCGATCTGCGGGCTCGAGTTCTCGATCGGACAAGCCTTGGGAGGACATATGAGGAGGCATAGGGGTGGTTTGAGTGGAAACCACCATCAATACGGACCTTTGAGTTCTTCTTCCTCGTCTCAAGAGATGGTGACGACACCAATTGTGAAGAAATCGAATAGCAGAAGGGTTTTGTGCTTGGATTTGAACTTGACTCCATTGGAGAATGACTGGGAATTGTTTAAGCTTGGCAAAGCAGCTCTACCAATAGATTGTTTCTTCTAAAGTCTTCCTTTCAGAATTTCAAGAAATGATTTTCAACTGAAGGCAATCGAGCTACACAGATATAAATGGCAAGCCTTTGTCTCTAAATGATCAACTTGCCCTTGCTCTTAGAAGGCTTAGCTTTGGTAGCTAATAGGGATGCAAGTTTTCCCCCTATTCCCATGGCTTTTTACTCCTTATCAAGGGGAAGTCCTATCAGATGTTCAAATCGAGTTCAATAAACGACATGCTGGAACCAGAATGGTAGCCGAGATGGCTCTTGCAAGGCTCAAGAAGACGTGGAGAACAATGCATGGGGTAGTGTGGATGCCCGATAGGAGCAGATTGCAGAGAATTGTTCTTCTTTGCTGCTCGTTGCACAATATTAAGAATTTTTGGCACTAATAAATTGCATATATTAACCAATTAGATGTCTGCCATGGTATTTGTTCTTGTAAGTTACTCGAAATAAAAACTCGGTATAATCCTTGTTGAGTCGAGCTCAATCTATGGAGTAAGTTGAGTTTTTGAAAGTTTGAGTTTCTCAATGCTCAGTTCGAGCAGCTATTGAGCTTAATCGTTTATTTTCAATTTTAATATATGTTTTATTATTTTTATTACTATTTAATTGAAGTCAAAGTCTAAAAAAAATTAATTTAAAAAATGTCAGAATCCAAAAGAATTTGATCCACTGTATGATTTATGTTCGGAATTTATAACTATCATTTTTAATAATATTTCATGATTATCCTTCAGAGTTTGTGGCTTATAAAATATTTACATATGTTCAAAATTTGATCCATTCTATAATTCATGTTCAAAGTTCGTGACTATCTTTTCTAATATTATCATCTTCTTTAAACTTTCATCTCTCCATTAAAATGAAAAAAACAACATTTTAGGTAAAAATATTTGACACTCTTTTTTCTGTATTTGAAATTATAGGGAATTGAAATTTGATTATTAAAATTAAAAGTCATGCCACTCTACCAAAAAATTGTATGGTTGATAACAGATTTGACACTTCACTTAAGATCATTATCAACCATTCATCCAGAATTCAACCATAGAAAATGAAATGTTCTTATATGTATAAAGTCTAAAGAAATTTATTACATTCCTAAATTTTGAAAATTTAAAGGAATAAAATAACATTTACTTTCTAAATTTAATAATTTTTTAATTTAATTTCTAAATTTATTTTATTCATATAATCATACTAGTCATGCAATTTAGTAACTTTTTTCACATTAACCTCAAAATTTATCAACTTTTCTCAATTTTGGTTCATGTGAAGACTCGTCACTTTAATATTAGGCCACCTTATCTTATAAAATATTATATATTTTTTCCTAAAAAAAGCTAGGTGAATGGTGATAAATGTGACATAATCTTAGAGTATTATATCATCACAATGATCAAGATTAGAAAAAAAAAACCAAGTTCAAAGACTAATGTAGACAAAAAAATTGAAGTTAAATTGAAAAAAATTACCAAATTCAAAAACTAACATATCTCAATTTAAAATTTCTGATTCTAAATTTGAAAATTTGTACATAAATATATTGTACTTTTTAAAAATGAAATCGTATAAAATCAATATAATATAAATTATCGAAAAAAATATAATATTTTTTATCAATTATTAAAAATATCACCACAGCTAGTTAAAATTGCCTATGCAAAGTAGGAAGAAAATGGAGAGTAAATTGTCAATTGAGTCTTAGTTCAATTGGCATGAATATTGTTATCAATGTAGGGGGACGTGGGTTTGAGTGCGCTGAAGCATATTATCCTCCTTTTTATGGGTTGGGAAGAGAATATAGGTAGTTCTAGATCTTGTGTTAAAATAATAAATATAATAAGAACTTATAATGAGATTGTTAAAAGAAAATAGAGAGTAAATTTGAGTAGTGAAAGAGCTTCGTACGAAATTTCAGATTTCTAGAGTCAATATTTTATAGTCATCAAAGTCATAATAGTTTTGAAGTTTTTTTGGTGAAATGGCTAGCAATTGGCATGCTTGGAAAATAAAATAAAATAAAATAAAATAAAACCCAATTAATTAATTTGAAAGCTACTGATCTATTAATAATGTCATAATCAAAGTCACCACTCAACATTTTCCCACTTTCTTTTCATCAACAGATTAAAGATACCGTCATTAGCACATAATTCTCTTTCACATTTTATACTTTAATCTAAATTTTAAATTGATTTATTTTAATTGATTTAAGTCTTTATATTAGCTTAAAAGGTATTACTCGAAACATATTTAAAATACGTGATCAAATTTTAAATATACGTAAAGATTTTGTATAAATAACTTGAATTCAACATATTAAATATTTTATCATATTTTTAATTGTAAATTAAGTTTCCTTAGGAAAGGAAAAATAATACTCAAGTCATTCTCTCACAACCTAATTTTTTATTAATAGCGAAGATTTCATAATTTGACAACTTAACTACCACACCTCACTAGTTTAGTTTATGCTTTTTTTATTTTTATTTTGTATATATAACAAAATTCAAATATTAAACCAGTTTGATGGATCTAGGGATGGTTATGGAGTGGAGTGAAGGTAAATATTATTGTTATATTTATCGTCAGTTTATAGTTGGCATGCTTTGCTCTACTTTTATCTTACTCCATTTCGGATGTATAATCTTAAAAATCATTATTATCTCTATGGATGTTGGATACATCCATCCCTGCCTTGCCCCACTCGGTATTGTTTTGCTTCAATTTAATTTTTGTTACTTATTTTTAATATTTTCAATCTTTTTAAAGTTAAGTAAATATTTAAACATACTTTTTCAAAAAAAAAATATTTAAACATAAAATATATGGACTTTTTTTCTATATTACATTATTACCCTTTTAATAGTTTATATATACAAGGATAAAATGGTAATTTCATATAGTGAAGCAGGTTGACGAGGGGCAAGCAATTACCATAACCGCTCCACACCCACTATCCAAAAGAAAAAATCTGCTCTGAATTCGGAATCCATCAGGCGGTTCGAGTTTTGCTTTCCCTAATGGGCCATTCAAATGACAACATTAGGTCGTTAATTAATATATTATCTATATTAATATGTCTGTAATGGTTAAAATTTTTCCATATAAAAGAAATAGTTAGGAATTTTTAATTTATATCAAACTTAACATATATGATCTACATGAATTGAGCAAAAAATGTCAATTGGATTGTTAAAACATTAATAATATAAAAAGTTATCAAATAATATAAAACTACTTTAATTTCACACCTGTACAAGTGAAATCTTTCCATAAATTATTAATGTATCAATTTAATTCAAAAATAACATAAATATATAAATTATTAAATCGATGATAGTTACATGGAGGGGAGAGCGTTCAATCGAATCAAGTGAAAACTTTTGAGTTAATCGAGTTGACGAGTCCCACTTTATCATCCTAATCAATTTAAAAGATTTTAGAATCGAGTCGAGTGAAACGAAATTCGAGTCGAGTCGAATCGAGTAAAATTGCTCAAGTTAAATTTTAAAAAATTAAATGGGTCAAATTAATATCTTGTTAACATATAGCTAATTCTATTTTAGAGCATATAAATATGAAACCATATATATTTGAAAACTCTTTCAAAGTAAAATAATAGGAAAAAAAAAGAAACTTTAATATGATAAACTTGAATTGTTAATTTACTTATTTAGGTGCCCAAAATTATTGTTTTAGAATTTTTTTTAACTTTTTTATATATTCTTTAGAAATTTTTAGAATTTTTATTTTTAATTTTGATAATTTTTTTAAAAATATATAATTTTTTTATAATTTTTATAAATATTTGGTTTTTTAAAAATTATTTTGGAACTTTTTAATTTTTTGTTGAGAGAAAGATCAATTTGCTCATTTTCAAAATTGAGCAAGGACCAAAGGGGTATTTATATCGATCTGTTATTTGAGTTATTCGAATTGTAAAGTTCAACTTGACTCGAACTCGAATTACTTAATTGAATAACTTGATGATTAGCACGAAATTTAATTTTTTTTATTTTTCAAATCAAACCGAATTTTTCTTATCCCTAATGATATGGAGTCTACTTTTATTTATAACATACTTCTATTATTATTTGGCATCTCGAAGAAACTTTTTCACCCGACCATCACTTCGAAAGATTTCAAATAAAAATATATCTATTGTTAAATAGAAGGATAAGTTTTTAGTACATTTGAGGATGAAAATTTTTTATCTTCATACATAAGGTTAAACATGTTTTGAGAACTGAATTAAGAGTTAAATCAGTTAAAATATCGATTCAAAAATATAAAAAATTTATTGATTAAGTGGAGTTTGTACGTACCTAGCTGGTTGATTAATTCTTATTTTTTGCTGCCTTTTAGTTTTAGATCAATCCCATAAAAGGGTTGAACATTATAAAATAAATGGAAGAAAGTTTTCTTCTTTTTGTGCCTTTGCTGAATTTTCTTTAATTTTTTTTTCTTGTGCTTTTATTTTAGATTCAAATTTAACAAAATTGATAAAATCAATTTTTACACAATTTTCAATTTACGATTCAATTAGTCCAATCTTTTTCTTTTATATCGGTATACCAACCAGTTGCAGTTCTATTTCTTTTTATGTAAGTACATTACTATAAAAATCTATTTTCTTAAAATTGATCTATAATGGCATGATATTTTGTCATTCCCCACTTTCTAACCCCATAAAAGTTTTTATTTTTCCTTTTCTTTTCCAAGAAATTAGTCCTTTCTGAGGAGAAACTTTTATTGAGTAAAATAGGCTTTGCTTATTGTAATCAAACTCTTTTTGAGAAATGTAAAAAAAAAAATTGTGATAGTGACAATGAGAATTGTTAAAGTTTCTAGTTCTTTTTATCAAATTGTTTTTAATGTAATTTTTTATTTAAAAAAGTGAATGTATTATCTTATGAACAAAGTAAGGTTAGTAGTGAAGAAAAAAATAGTCATTTTCAAGTTAGATAGATATATATTGAAAATTTTGATGATGTTGACTGTTAGTACAATCAAAGATTTAACGTCAAAATAACTTGGGAGGCAATCAACAACCAAAAGTTCTAACTTTCTATTTGATTGATATCCTAACCTATTAATTCTTCTTCAATTACCCTTAATTAAGGGTTGTGCTATCTTTCAAAACTCAAAAGTGCGTGGAATATTTAGAAATATTTAGAAGGGATGTAAAAGAGCAAATTGACCGTTGTTACCCAACTTAATTGAGTGGGATTTTTCATTTATATTGTTTTTCCACGTATTATAAAACTTTTAGACCTAAATTTGGACTGTTTTACTTTTACGCAATTCATAGGGTTCAACAAGCAATTGATATGTCACGATCAAGAGTGTAGTACTATTTATAGTAGTGATCCTTATATATCGTATTAACAATCGAAAGATGGTCGAAAGAAAAAAAAACTCTATTTGATAGGGCTTATTCCTATACCTATGAATTCCATTGGACCTAGAAATGATACATTGGAAGAATCTTTTGGGTCTTCCAATATCAATATGTTGATTGTTTCATTCCTGAATTCGAAAGAGAGTACTTCGGTTCTCCCAATAACTAAAAAGTGTATCATGGTTGAATCTAATCGGGGTTCACGGTGGTGGAGGAACTGGGTCAGAAAAAAGAGGGATTCTAGTTGTAAGATATCTAATGAAACCTTCGTTGGAAAGTAAATTAAGTATAATTGATCATCGTGTTATTTTGATTGGTATAATAATTTATCTCTGAAAGTTTACATATTCTATCAATTTGGTCTTGATTTAACAAATTTAGCTTACAATATTTGTGTAAATGTGTAAAATGTTGAGACTAAATTTGTTGAATTCTTTAAAATTAAGATCAAATTGACAAAGCATGTAAACATCAAGGGAAATTTTGTTATTATACCAATTAAAATTATTTACAATTGACAGAAAACATTATCGTCATGATTAATTGTCCTTAGTTACTTACTTTCGAAATTGATAAGGATTAAATTGCTCTGATTTTTTTAAAGAGAGACTAATTTGCGCAATATCAAAATTAAGAGGACCAAATGTATTTTATTTTTGTAAAAAAAATATATTAACCATTTATAAATATGAGAGAACTTGAGAAAAATTGAAGCTCATCTTTCGAATTAAACCGAGTTTTTCGAAATAAATCGAGTTTAGACAACTATGTATGATAACATGAATACTAATCATGAATTAGGGTTGAATCTAACCCAACATGACACTTTAAGCACCTCTATGCCCAAGATTTAAGAGAAAATAGAACGAAATCAAAAGATATTTGATTTATAAACTTTTAACAATGTAACTTAAAATAGGAAAGTAAAATAATTTATAGTCTTTTATTTTACAAATGCATTGTAGACAAAGATTTCTCATCCTATATCACTTATAATTTGATGTGGATAATATATCTGCAAAAGCATGTGGTACATTAGGTTTATAATTAAGTTTCAAATAGTCCATGGATGGAATTGATTAATTGATTTGCTTTTTTTATTTATTTTAAGATTATTGACCATAAATAATATATAATTAAGTGGATCTATTTATATTTTACTTATATATTAGTTTATTGAAAATTTAAAATCAAATATAAATAATTTTGTTTATTATGATATATTTTATATTCATATTTTGCGAATTCACCCTTGTCCTACCAATCTTGCGAGCCAACAACCTGTATCAATAAGCATGATTATCTGAATTAGATCGAATTGATTAGATTGAGAATCGGTTGAAGCATCGGTTTGAAAAAAGACTTTAACTAATTGAGTCGTGAATTGATATGGACGGGTAGAACCAAGTCAAAAACTCGATTGAATTGGTAATTGAGTCAATTTTTAATTTTTATGAATTTGTAATGATTTATTTAATCAAACCATTCAAATTGACAAACCGGTGGCCTGACTTATTTGACCACCAATCTTATTTGGAAAACTTTGTCTACAGGGATAAGGTATCAATAAGTCGACTAGGTTCCAGAGATGACACCAAGAGGACTGGCAGGGACTTTAGCCCCTTGGTTTGGTATATTTGTCTTTTTAAGCCTTTAAAATTTTAAACTTTAGTTAATAAATAGAAAATTTTCTATTTTCCCCACCCCAAAATTTTGAGTTCAATTCCGACTCCTTCATTATAAAATTTCCGATTTCACCCCTGACGATACATATTATCCGATGGCTAAACAAAGACACCCCTTTAAGACCCATAGATACCAAGAACGAGAATCTCTTTCTACACGCTTGCACTCCCAACCATCTAGAGATTTTTGCCCTCCGAATGAACCTTCTTGAGTCAACAATATATACTATTATCTCATACAGGATTTATCAACACGCTTAATATAAAATCAGGTTGAAATTTTATCAGTTGAAATTGAAAGGTACTACAGTTAATTAAAAAAATGGACTTTCGGACGTGGATTCTATCTAACACCTTAGCGTTAAAAAAAATGCAGGTTACAAGGCAGAAGTAGGTACTGAAATTACACGACGTCTGAGTTGTTTTTTTTTTTAATTAGTTAAGTCCTAATTAATTTAAGTGTATTTCTAGAACAATAGAAATGTCTGGTCATTTAAAAAAAAAAGCAAATATAATGCAGTATTCGTGGCCATTTTCAATTCAAGAAGTCACTTTAATGACATTATTGATAATTATAATTAATAATAATTTTCCGAAAAAAATTCAAAGCTATAGTTATCTAGAAGGCTGCTAATTTTTATTCGAGAAAAAAATATAAATAAGTTGTAATCTTTACGGGAAAATTTATCCAGGGTGTAAGGCGTTTTATATATTTATGTCAGTATTTATTTTATTTTTCGTAATTTAATTATTTTTTTTATTTCATGTTTGTATTATATCTAGAAACCATAAAATTCATGTGAAAATAAAATAATAAAAGTGATAAAAACCATTAAAATGGTTAACATAGATGTGGAACATATTGCTGACTTCAAAATTTTGCTTTGACTTATCTAATTGATTTGTTCTTTAAGTCACCCTCCTTTCGTTTTCTCTTATGTCTTTAAATTAATGGTAAATTACACAATGTGTATAGTCACTCAATTATATATATATATATAAAAAATTAGGCACCTTCTCTCCTCATTTTATAACTTCAGGCAACTCATTATGTCCGAACCTAAAATATATGTACTTAAATCTCAAAAGCTTAACATCACACACACCGTTTTATCAGCCTAAGAGTCTCCTTAGAAAGCTGTTAAATGTGAAAAACATGCCCATTTTCTCAGGTTGCACTATAGTATATACCAAGAGAAAGGATTGTATGAAACAATGACGTCACGTCATATATATATTTTTAATAATTTAAAGTTATATTAGTATTTTCATCTTGAAAACAAAAATCAAATCAAAATAAAAATTCTCAAATTTAAGATGAAATTGTTAATGTAACATTAAATTATTAAAAAGAGGTAAAGCTACTGTTTCATATAATCTTTTCTCAGTATACCAAAATGAAGTTATATAGGGGTGGGGGACGGTGGTGGGATGTTTGAATTAATCAATGTTTGTTGTAGGTTGTTTTGATTCTGTTTCAATAAACGTAGATTATAGGTCTAAGTTATTGCTTTGAATTTTAAATTAGTAGTCATCCATGTTTATAGGATTGTTAGACGTGTTGCAATAGGATAGTGTGAGTTTCATTTACTTCATAAACTTGAGTTTGTTCCTTACAGGGGAGAGGTCCGGTGGGGGAAGGGGAGAGAGAGGAACAGGGGTAGAAGATTTTTATTTTATTTAATATTAATATAAAAATTAAATTTATTATTATATTTTTTGAAAATATTTATGTATTTTTATTGATTTCTTTGAATTTTTTAGAATTATGATCAAATTGAAATAATTTATGGATTTTGTGGGTTAATTTTTTAATATTATGTCTAAATTTATATGATATGTAAAATTTGAGGGCTAAATTTGTTATTATATCGATTTTTTAATTGTCACATTAGCTTATCATTTGTGCTTTTAAAGTGAGTGACCAAAATTACAAAACTTTATTTTTAGTGCCTAAAATGAAATTATTTTATAATTGAATGACTGTCTATATAATTTACCATTAAATTAAAGTCAATTAATCAAGTATTATTTACTTGAAATTTTTTTATTATGGATTTTGTTGGCCTATTATCTATCCATCTTTCTGGCTAGCTAGCTATTAGTTCTCTATTATGTGTGAATTGGCATTTAGCGCATATGCTCTGGTTATTTTTATTTCTTATATTTTTAATTTTAAAATTTTAGTCCTTAACTTAAATTGTAGTCATTAAATTCATTAAGTTAAATTATGTTATCCCCAAAATCTTATATACTAAACATATTATCGCATCTAACATTTTTAATGTTATATCATTTTATTATTTTTACATAATAATTACAAAAAAATTATGACATTTTAGTTAATAGATCTAATGGTTTCTACTTGAGTTGGAAATAAAATGTTAAATTCAAAAAACATATAGAATAAATTCACAACTTACACATGCAAAATTAATAACACAATTTAACTTAACAAATTTAACTATTACCATTTAAGTCAGAGTTAAAATCTCAAAAATACAAAAATACAAAAATTAATCTGCAACTTACATATAATGCACACACAGAAAACAAAATCGGGTAATTTAAATATATTTTTAAGTCCACTTAAATATTTATTTTAGACATGATATTATAATGAAAAAAATACTTATTTAAATACTATTCAACTTTGTTAATATCAGTATATATGAAATATATAAACTTATATTATAATAAAAACTACAAATTATAGTTTTTGTGTTCGGATAAAAAGTTGCTTTCCAAAAGCACTTTTAATTTGCCTTAGAAACTTGTTTATTTGCATTGTTCATGGCACCAACAATGCTTCTAACTCCATATGTGCTTTTTAAAAGAAATGGAAAAAGCAACCGTTGAATAAATTATATGTAATAAATTAATAAAAACCAATTGTTGGAATTTATGTATTTACCGATAATTGAATTAACTTCAAATTCTTCTTAAAATATGATCACCGAGCTCTAACAGGATACTAACTTCTTTATTTTCAGACAACCTTTAACATTACGAGGAAAGTGGTGCTAAAAACCCCGATTACAAAAAATTTTCCAAAAATGGACTGTAATCTGGGAAGTGGACAATCAACGCCGACGGTTTCAAATATTGCGATCGGCTCATAATGAACTATGTGTCCTCATCAACTATGCAACTTCTTTGGAACGAAGAGTTAAGTGAAGAGTTCAAGCCATAAAGAGGGGTACATCATGGTGATCCTCTATCACCTTATCTGTTTGTACATGATATGGAGAGATTAGCATATTTACTTTCTAAAGCAGCGGAAAGGAAAGAATGGGTTCCGGACCAACTATTCAGGCGAGGGCCGATAATTTCTCTCTTTTTTTTTTCAGATGACTTAATCCTCTTTTGTAGAGTTGACATGCATCAAGCGGAAATTGTAAGGAGAATCTAAGATGATTTTTCATTGAGTTAGTGTTGCCAAAACCCAGATGTAGTAGGCTAGGTATTGTTGTGCGAATAGGGTAAAAGGAGTATATTATTATACTTGAAAATCACATTAGGTTCAATTTTCAGGAAAGATTGAAAGGGTCACAGATGATCCTACTTAAAACCCAATGTCCTAGACAGAATCTCCCTCCAACGTAATTTAATAGCACAATATATCAGTACAAATGTATCCTAAAAAAGATTGAAAGAGAAAAAAATAAGAACACCAGAATTTTAATAAGGTTCGACAAATTATGCCTACATCCTTGGACACTACCAAATATATTTCATTGCAAAAATACAGTGAAAAATTGCAAGAGGAAAATTTTACCTTATGAAGGAAATGACAAATTTGGGATGATTTAGAGGTGAGAAGACCACCTCTATTTATAGTAGTACAAGCATTTCACAACCTTATATTTTTTTAGATATAGGATCGTACTATTTCAACAAATCTCGACCTTAGCAAATTTCCACATCTTCAATCTTCTTGCAAAACAAATTTTGTTAGTGCCTTCAAAATTCAATCTTTAAGTTTTAACACGACCAAGTCCAAACATAGTTGGAACTTGACCACAGTCACAACCTTAGTCATCATCTCTGCAGAATTCTTAGTGGTTGAAATTTTCTGGACCTTTACTCCACCTTCTTCCAGAATCTCTCATACAAAATGATACTAAATATCAATGTGTTTCGTCTTTGCATGTTAAACTTGATTCTTTTCTAACTGAATAACACTTTGACTATCGCAATGCACTTTAACATACTTTTATTTAATTTCTAGTTCACCAAGCAGTCCTTGAAGCCAAATTGTCTTTTCTATAGCTTTTGTGATTGTCATATACTCCACTTCTATAGTAGATAAGGTAACTATTGAATGCAAAGTAGACTTCCAACAAACTAGTGCCTTTGCAAGATTAAACACATAATCAATAGTTGACCATCATTTTTCTATATCACCAGCATAGTCTTAATCACAATATCCAACCACACCCTAATTATCTTCTTGCTCAAACATCAATCCAATGTCCATTGTATTATGGATATATCACAAAGTCCATTTCACAGCTTGCCAATGCTCCTTTCTTGGATCATGCATAGACTTGCTCGCTAGATTTTCTTTTCCAGCAACCTTGAATCTCTCTAGCTGAGTCATATAGATTTCATCTTCCAAGTATCCATGTAGAAAAACAATTTTTACATCCAACTGAACAAGTTCCAAATCCAACTGTGCCACTAAAGTCAAAAAAAATTCTAATGGAGGAGTGCTTCACAACTGGAGAAAATACCTCATTGTAATTAATTCTCTCCTAGGTGTAACCTTTTCCACCAATCTTGCTTTGTTGCACACCTCATCTTGGCTAGGAAATCCTTTTTTATTTGCAAACACCCACTTGCACCTAATTGTCTTCTTTCCCTACGGCAGATTAGCAAGCTTCCAAGTATGATTCTTATGAAGGGGTTGGATTTCTTCATTCATGGAAATCCTCCACTTTTCTTCTTCAAAGCTAAATTGCTTCATCAAAAGTAGTAGGGATGTTATTAGCTACAATTAAGAATGCATAAGCCATCATATTAGCTAAGCGGACAAGCTTTTTAATTATTCTTGTTGGCTTATTAGTTACAATTGATTTAGGTTGTTATGGAAGTTCTTAAGTCTGAACCTCCTCTTCATTAGAGTCTCCTTCTTCCACTAGATCCTCCCTACTAGAGTCTCATTCTTTCATTAAATCCTCTCTACTAAAGTCTCCTTCTAGCATAAAAGACTCATTAACTTCATTTTTTAGAATCATCATTCTTTCAAACTCCACTTGCTTATGAGTATCATTTGAATTCTTCCATTGAAAACATGGTCGAATCATCAAAAGTGACATCGCTATTAAATATAATTTTCTTTGTTTCTAGACACCATAGGTAAAAACCCTTTTATGCTAGAAGTGATCCTTAAGAACGCTGCTTTCTTAACTCTTGGATTCAACTTTGATTTCTTAACATGATAGTATGCAGCGAAACCAAACACATGTAAGGAATCATAATCTGTAGTAGGCTTCCCACTTTATTTTTTTAATGGTGTTTTTCCTTCAATTGCGACATATTGTAAACGATAAATTAGATAGAATGCATATGTTATAGCCTCAGCCCAAAACTCTCTACCTAATCTAGCATTGAATAGCATACATCAAACTTTCTCTTGCAATGTTCGATTCATATGTTCTACCACCCCATTCTATTGTGGTGTAGATTTGACAGTGAAGTGTCTGATGATGTCATCTTCTTTACAAATCTTTGCAAATGGATCACTTCTATACTCTCCTCCACCATTATCTGTACGAAGGTGCTTGATCCTTTTGCCCATTTGAGTTTCCATAATCTTTCTCCACTTAGGGAAAATTCTTAACACTTCATTTGCCTTCATTGTATACATCTATACTCTTCAGAAATAATCATTAACAAAAGTTACATTATAATGTTTCCTCCAAAATAGCTTGTTTTAGAGGGACCCTAGACATCTGGGTGAACATAATCCAAGATGCCTTTAGTATCATAGATTGTTGTCCCAAACTTCATCCTTATCTCCTTTCCTTTGATGTAATACTCATAGAAATCCAACTTACAGGTTCTTACTCCTTTCAATAATCCTTAATTTTTTAGTAAGTTCAGGATTTTTCACCTGCATGCCCTAAGCGCACATGCCATAACTTTCGTGTTTCAAACTCCCAATTTTTAGTTGATGTAGCAATTGTCCCATTAATTGTACTAATTAGATAATGGTACAAGTTATTATTCTTGCAAATCCCCTTCATTACCACACATACGTCAGAAATAATCTTCATCAGCCCATCCTTAGCTCTAACTTTAAAACCTTTTGATTCTAAGGTTTCGCAGAAATGAGATTCCTCATCAAATCTGACACATAACGACCATCATGTAAAGCTATGATTGATTCATCCTGATTTCTCAATTGAATATAAGCAAACCCATTTATGGTAAGAGGGGTATTATTTGTTGTATAGATATCTCCACCCTTTAGTTCTTTAAAATAAAAAAACCACTCCAAATGAGGACACATATGATAGCTACAAGCTAAATCCAACATCCATACATCAGAATGGTTAGTTACTAATGTAACAAGTAAGAAATTTGAATATTTATCCTCACACTCAACTACATTTGATTCTACAAAAGCTTTTCTTTTTTCAGATTTACCTTTATTTTTCAACTTTGGGCAATCTTTCTTCTACTATTTTTTCTCGACGGAAAGCAGACTCATTTTTTACTTGATTTACCTTTTGACTTGGATCTCTACTTCTACATCTTCGGTTGTGTGAATAACCCCAGACTGCCAAAGCTTCTACATCTGCGGTTGAATTTCTTTATTTTCCTTATTTATCAGTTCATAACTATATAAAGCAGCATACACTTCACTAAGAGATACATCAACCTTCCCTTGAAATAGCATCGTTTCGAGGAACTCAAACTCCTCAAGAAGTGACCCCAACAACATCAAAGTCAAATCTTAATATTTAAAGATTTCATCCATGTTCACTAGATTAATGACTAATTGATTAAAACCGATGACATGATCATTCATAGGGGTACCGAAACATAAGTGAAGCAAAACAACCTTTTCTTCATGTGAGACTTATTCTAACTATTTTTTTCCAAAATTTTTCTTCTAGTGCCAACCATAATCTATTTGCAAAAGTCTTTTTTGAGAAAGCATACCTTTACTCTCGAGAAAGGCACGATTGAATTGTACAACATGCCAAACAATTGATAATATTCCAATCTTTCTCCTTCATATCATTTGGTTTCTTCTCATCAATGGCAACATCTAGACCTTGCTGAAATAGAGCATCTAGAACCTCACTTTGCCACATACCAAAATGGTCTGTGCCGTTGAAGATCTCCACTGCTAATCTCATATTTTCCACTGTAGGCCTCATTGACATAAATGATGTTAGAGTTCTTGGATTGTCCACCATCTTAGCCATAATCATTCAATATGCCCAAGAAAATCTTTTTTGATATGGAAGATAAATTTAAATTGCAACTTTCAGTTCTGATACCACTTGTTGTGTGAATAGGGTAAAAAGAGTAAAGTATTTTACTAGAAAATCATACTAGGTTCAATTCCTAAAAATGATTGAAGGGGTCATAGACGGTCCTGCTTAAAACTTAACCTCTTACACAGAATCTCCCTCCAACATAATTTAATAGCACAATATATCATTACAAGTGTACGCTATAAAAAATTGAAAGAGAAACAATAAAGAACATCAATATATTAACAATGTTCAAAAAATTATGCCTATGTCCTCAAACACTATGAAATATATTTCACTACAAAAATATAAGTGAAAATTATAAGAGGGAAAATTTCCTTATGAAGGAAATGGAAAATTTTAGGATAATTTAGATGTGGTCTCGTTTATAGTTGTACAAGCACTCTACAACAGTATATTTTTTTAGATGTGGGATTGTTCTATTTCAACAGGTATCACCAGGTTGAGGACTTAGGGAAATATCTCGGGATTCCACTTTTTCGCAAAAAAAGTAAGTTAGTACTTTTCAATTTATCGTTGAGAAAATTCATGATAAGTTTAATGGGTGAGAGGCAAGGTCTTTATCTTTAATTGGGATAATAACCCTTGCAAAATCGCTCTTACTTGCATTTCTGAGTTAATTCATACATATTGTGTATTTACCCATTCGTGTGTGTATGAAATTGGGAAGTAAAAAATTGACTCTAGTTTGTTGGGATAAATGTTATATGCTTATTGAAAATAGTAGTCTTAGACTGTGGAAGGTCCAAGATGAAAATAAAGTGTTTTTTCTTAAAGTGGATTTCAACATTATTTCTTCTGATAAAGATTCCTTTTGGGTTCAAGTTCTGAAGAATAAATATGGGGTGATTAGTAGATGGTCGGCATCGATTTCTCGCTCCAATTGTTCGTTTCTATGGAGGGCCTTATCTAATGTTTGGTCGAATGTTCTTAAATGGGTATATTGGACTTTTGGCAATAGGAGAACAATGAGCTTTTGGAATGAACCTTGGGTTTCAAACTTAGGATTGTTGAGGGGTTATTGTTTCATAGCTCTAGTGGAAGATGCCAATGTGGTGGTTAGAGACATGGTTTGCGAGGATGGAAATTGGAAATGGGAGCTATTCTCCATCAACTTTCCTATTAATATGTTGTCGAGGATTGCAACTATCGTTACCCCTTCAGATGAAGCAGGACAGGATAGGTTGGCTTGGCGGTGGTTCCTTGGAGGTTTAAACATATTCAAGAAGCAAAGTCCATAATGGAATCCTCTTGTTCCAAGATTTTGCGATGGATAAGACCAGGTTGGGATAAATCAAACTTAATTTTGATGCAACTGTTTCAGTTAAACGAGAGAAAGCCTCTATTTGTGGCTTGTTGTATGATCATGAGGGTCGACAGATTCGTGGCTACTATTGAAATATAGGATTTTGTGTTGTAATCCAAGTTGAGGCTTGGGCATTAATTGAAGGTCTTAAGCTAAAATGAGCTTTGGGTTTTAAGAACATTAAAGTGGAGGGTGACTACTTACAACTTGTTAACTTGCTATAAAGGAAACATAATGAGGATGCGGATGACACTTTATTTCACTATCTGAGGAAGCTTTGTCATAGGTCTTGAATGGTTGTTATAAGTCATGTTGCAAGATGTGTCAATGGAACACTTAATGGTTTAGCTAAGTTATAGATTTCAGATTCACCAGGGGCTATTACCTTTATTAACTATATAACATAGCCACTTTGCAAGCTTATTAGTTGTATGATACGACCACGTCGCAAGTTTGTTGCAACATCTTTTGTCTCTATTCTCCATTTTGTTACAAAGGACATTCTTATGATATTATATATTTACACTCACAGTTATTGTAAAGAATAAGTTTTTTAGCAATACAATGATTTAGCAAATATTTTCTCTATATTCACTCTACCCAAGCATAGTTAATATGGTATCTAAGCCTGGTTTTTCGACCCTCCATACCTCAACTTGATTCTATTGGACCTTTTTTTCTTTATATATAATGCATGACTTAGATGATAGTCCACCATCCCTCACTGTTGCTCTCACCTCAGATTCTCAATCATTATTATTTTTCTCCACTAAACGTGTCAATGTTAGATTAGATGAGAAAAATTACCTCATTTGGAAACAACAAATCCTAATTACTATTCGAGGTCATAATCTGAAGCATTTTCTTGACAGTTCCACCACCTCATCCCTAAAATTTTCTATCACTGCATCTGGTGAATCTATCCCAAATGAAGCCTATACTTAGTTTGTTAAATAAGATTGTGCCCTTGCCTCGTGGCTTCTGTCCAATGTTTACCCTAATATCCTACCGCAACTTGTTGTTGCAGAAACCTCAGCCTCCATCTGGTCCACCTTAACCTGCCTTTTCTCGACTCTGTCCACTACCAAGGTGATGCACCTTCATTGTAAGCTTCGCTCTCTTTGCAAAGGTGCGCTCTCCATGCGCGATTATCTTTCCGAAATTAAATAAGTGTGTGACACCCTAGTCACTTGTGGAAGTTCCATCTCTGACATTGAACACATTGCAACTCTAAACCCTAACACCTGCACCTATAACAACCCTTCTCAATGCTATGAACTTGCATTTTATATCCATACTCCTTTACGAGTATTGCCCATTTGTTTAACCTTCATCAGATGCTATAAGCCCCAACACAGCTATTTTTTTTGCACCTCCCCCAACAAATGTATATTCCCCACCAGTTACCAACACTCTCACTGCTACGGTATCATCTCCCATTACACAGAACTGAGTTCTCGATTCTGGTGCTTCTCATCACATCCTAACAACATCGCCAATCTCTCAACTCATAGTCCCTACAGAAGGTCTAGTAAGGTTACTGTGGGTGATGGCTTTCCCCATCCAATTAATCATATTGGCACTTCCGCTATATCTTCTTCATCTCGACCATTATTATTGAATGAATTACTACATGTGCCTACTGTTTCTAACAATTTGCTCTCAGTTTCCAAATTCGCAAAAGATAATTTTGTTTACTTTGAGTTTCATCCTGGTTACTGTCTTGTCAAGGATAAACGTAAAAACAAAGTTCTCTTGCACGGTGTAGAACAGGATGGTCTGTATCAATTTCTCGCTACACCAACTTGTCCTCAACTAATGCAAACTACTATCATGGATGCTATTCATTCTACTTTACCTTCCTTGCCTATTGAATTTTGGTTATGGCACGGACGTCTTGGTCATTCCTCAGTCAAGGTGCTAAATAAAGTCATGAAGAAATGCAAAAAATCTCAGTTTGTACAACAACAAATTCCCTTATGTGAGGCTTGTTGCATGGGGAAGAGCCATCGTTTACCTTTTGTCAACTCCACCACCACTTACACTGAGCCTTTTTAGTTAGTCGAGCTTGACTTACGGGGACCAGCTCATGAACCTTCATCGGGTTATCATTATTACTTGCCCTATATTGATGCCTTTTCAAGGAACTGTTAGTTGTATTTACTAAAATCAAAAGATGAAGCCATTTTTGCCTTTGATCTTTTTAAGAAACTCATCTATAATTAATTTTCTACTACTATTACTACTTTTCAAACTGATTGGAGAGGTGGATTTTGAAATTTCATTTTATGTTTGGCTAACTTTGGTATCCAACATCGTGTTACTTTCTTTCATACATCTCAATAGAATGGGATTGTCAAGTGGAAACATAGGCATATCGTTGAGACGGCTATTACCTTATTAGCTCAGGCAAATCTACCCTTCCGATTTTAGACAGATGCATTTCTTAGTGTTGTCTATCTTATAAATTGACTTCCAACCAATGTTCTTGGTGGAATCTCATCGCATGAGAAAATTTATGAACGACCACCAAATTATGAGTTCTTATGCGTCTTTGGATCTCAATGCTTCCCTCACCTTCGTCTATTTATGCCGCACAAGTTGAATTTTCGTTCCAAAGCTTTCATTTTTTCTAAGATGTAGTCCAATGCATTATGGATATAAGTGTCTCGACAGATACTCTGGTAAGTTCTACATCTCCAAACATGTAGTATTTAATGAACATGTTTTCCCATTTGCAGCTAGCCAGTCATCCTTGGTGACCAATGCTCTTATTGAGTTTGAATCCCCACCTCTCTTTGTGGTTTCCTCCTCTTGGTTGAGCTCTTCTACTATACAGTTTGGGTCTTTACCACCATCTCCCTTACCAATGATGCATGCTTCCCCTTCTAAAGCTATTAGTCACTCCAATGCTCGAGAAGACTTTTCTGATGCTATCATTCAAAGTTCATCTTCTCCATATGAGGCACCTCTTGATTCACCTCTCACACATGATGATACTCCTGAAGATACTAAAACCACCAACAACTGTCCCACCACCAATGTGCACCCCATGATTACAGGCAGCAAAAACAACATCTATAAACCTAAGCTTTATTCTGCCATTCTTGAGAACCAGTGAACATCGAAGAAGCTTTGACGGATTCAAAATGGAGAGAAGCAGTCATGACAGAATACAACCCTCTCATTGCAAACAACACATGGTCTTTAATTGAGTTTCCACCTGACCGCAAACCTATAGGGTGCAAATGGCTCTTCAAGCTAAAGAAAAACCTAGACGGTACAATAGCACGGTATAAGTCAAGACTTGTTGGGAAAGGCTTCTTTCAAGTCCCGAGGTATGATTTTTGTGAAACCTATAGTCCAGTAGTTAAATTTTCTATTGTTAACATGTTTCCTGCTTTAGCAGCATATAATTGTTGGAATCTAAGACACATTGATATCAACAATGCATTCCTAAAGGGAGATTTATCTAAGGATATCTATATGACTCAACCCCTTGGTTTTGAACAATATCGTGGTGACGGCAAGGCTCTGGTTTACAAACTTCATAAAGCCTTATATGGTTTACGTTAAGCACCAAGAAACTGGTTTTACAAACTACAACAATTTCTGCTTACTATTGGTTTCACTCATTCTAAAGCAAACCCCTCACTATTTATTCTTAAAGATGGGGGAAATATTACCTATATAATTGTGTATGTTGATGATATACTACTAATGGGAAGCTCACAAGAGACAATCAAAAATACAGTTGATCAATTTCACAAATAATTTCCTTTGAAAAATCTAGGCGTTGGAATGCCGGCACCCCTACAGCACAGTGAAAAAATAAATCATCCGGTGATCCTAACCATGGATCCATGTGTGGAACGAATCGGGGTGAAATAAAGGTTTCGAAATTACTGAATCTTTATTCTGAGTAGACAGCGACACCTCGACAACGAGTAATCTGATCTGCTGTCGAACCAAGCCGCAATCTATCGTGACTTCGGCCTTTACGTAATCCACAAAGTTGACAATGAACGGAAGGAATTCCCAAAATTGTTTTGGAAAGGACTTTACTTTGATGGCTGCTAGCCCCACCAAGCAAAGAAAAATAGGATTTTATATCCAATTCTAGGGTTTCTAGAAATTAAATAAATATAACAATGTTTTTAAACCGAAAATTATAATTACATTAATTATAATAATGATTTTTGGTAAACTATATATTTATTTGAATTTATATACGAACCAAATTCATGTTCTTATTATGCGTACAACAACCTTGTACATATAATGTATTCAATATTTGATTACCCAATATAATTAATTTAATTCAAGCGACAACTAAACACAATACCAAATATGTTTTATTCCGTTCATTTCAACTATAGGGTGTGATCGTATAAGTTCTTGTAACGTTAGTAGTAATACTAGAACGATTCCAATGTTACAAACAATGAGTGGCACCTAGTAAGCATCATTGCTACCTAAGTTACAAGAAATCATGATTCGACATAACCTTTTTATGATTAACCTTTCATGCAATAATCCTTAAGTCCTTTATCTCTGGATTGGACACAAGTCATGGAATAGTCACACTTGCATAGTCCATTCCATGTTCCTTGATATCTTAAGTAGACTATGATATACAAATAAGTATGACATCTCATATCAGCTTATTTGTGCATGGCCATGCATTTCTAGTCTCACTCAATCAAGTGGCTTAAGATATTACTCCCATTATGTAGGAGGGACTTATCCTATATCGATCAACCATATCCCTCTACATAGATCGTGATATATCCAACATCAGCCTTTATAGAACAACCAGTTACGATGTACGTTTGACTGTATCAAAATATACAACTCACGATGTTGGGATTATGATGGTCTCAAGTCTGGGGATCAAATACATATTAATCACTATGAGTAATGTTGTGACAATTACATAATAATCCAAGAAACATACTCAAAACAGGTCAGTCCAATATGTTGTTCTCTCACACACATATTCATGCATCGATTTTGACATTCCATATCAATGACAACTCTTTATCATCAATCAACTACATATTAGTCTTAATGCATTATTGTTGTTCTAGCCAACAATAATACTTGACTAAGGACCTTTTAAGAATAATCATATTATTCTCAGGACCTTATTATAAAACAGTTTATTTATACACACAGAAAAGAAATTGAAATAATAATGGTAACGCCTTATGTTAATGAACATGATAAATCAAGTATGTTATTACAACCATCTCATGATTAATCTTTGGGCATACTCTAGCATTAGGTAGTCTTGAGTATTTTCTAGGGATTGAAGTTCAATCTATTGGTAATGGTTTCTCCATCAATTAAAAGGAATACACCTTGGAATTGCTTGCTCAAACTGATGTGATGAATTGTCAACCTACAACAACACCAATGGCAATCGACAATAAACTAACTAAAGATGATGGCAATGCTCTTAGCAATCATCAACACTATAAAAGCATAGTAAGGTCACTGCAATATCTCTGTCACACAAGGCCGAGCATATCGTATACTGTCAACAAGGTTGCTCAGTATATGCAAAATCCTAGAGATTCTCACTGGGTTGCTGTCAAGTGAATTCTTCGCTACTTGAGAGGTACTCTAGATTATGGATTGATGTTCACCTCTGGTACAATGGTGAACCTCATAACATACACCAATGCCGACTGGGGAAGCAGTGCTGATGATCGAAGATCAACATCGGGTCGTTTCATTTTACTAGGACCCAACATCATCTCATGGAGTTCCAAGAAACAAAGGTCTATCTCTCGATCAACGGTGGAAGCAGAATACAGAAGCCTTGCTGATACAGCCTCATAAATCATATGGTTACAGTCCCTGTTATTGGATTTCCAAATCAATTTAATTGAACCATCTAAGATTTGGTGTGACAACTCAAGCATTGTTGCCATGGCTACCAACCCTATTCTTTATTCGAAAACAAAGCATGTTGATTTGGATCTTGACTTTGTTCGCGAAAAGGTGCTCAACAGTCAAATTCATGTTGGATATGTTCCAGCAAAACATCAAGCTACTGATGTTTTCACTAAACCTTTCCTGACCAAGGCATTTCAAGAATCATATGAGAGAAGTTGTGTGTCATCTCCTACGATGATGCTACCACTCTGCTTAACAAAGAAAAGACAGAAAACATGGTGAATATTAGTTGTATAGTGTAACCACGTTGCAAGCCTATTAGCTGTATGATACAGCCACGTCGCAAGTCTGTTGCAACGTCCTTTGTCTCTATTCTCCATTCTATTACAAAAGACATTTTTATGATATTATATATTCACAGTCACTATAATTGTAAAGAATAAGTTTTTTAGTAATACAATGGTTTAACAAATATTTTCTTTATATTCACTCTATCTTAGCATAGTTAATAATGTTCAAGCACCCCTATAAAGTGGTTTGCCTTGTAGAGAGGCCAACAAAGAAGGAAGCTTTAATGTTTGAAGTGAGGACTTATTTTCTTTATAAAAAAATTCTTTATTTTCATAAAATAAAGAGATAAAAATATATAATTAGATGCTAAGAAGCACCAAAAGTCTTATTACGTTGAAAGCCGCCAGGCCGTCCAAATTAATTTTTTTTCTTGAAAATGGAATAACAAATCCAACTAAATATTTCAAAATAGTAATAAATTAAATGGTCCAAATAAATGATAATAAATACATAGAAATTAAGTTCCTTTAGGCTAAAAAAGTAATCTCAAAGTTTTGTCTCAATTGATGTCTTTGTAAGGGAAATTTCGACCAAAATACTTGGAATTTTGCTTATTAAATTCGTCTTCGTTCATTGTATTGAATCAAATTTCAAATTTGACGTTATTCTATCTCTCCTAAAAGATAAATTTTCATAAAATTTTAATTCCATCACAATATTTAAAATTTCATTTTTTAAATTAGTAGTACACCATATTTTTTAAAATCAAAATTATTGTGGTGTTCATCATTACTAACCCGCTACCCATTTATTTGCCTGGGATTGATCCGATCTTCTTTACTTCAGTAGTGATCACCGACATAGTTCGCTTATATGAGTTCGCATCATCATGCAAACGAACCCACACTTAGGGAACACATGTTAATCTTAAAATAGGGTATGTGTTCGCATACATGGGGACTTATATAGGACATCACATCTAGAAATCGTATCATATAAATAGAAAATTAACCTTGAGAGATAGATTCACAAAAACATTCAACAAAATTCAAATTTAAATCTTAATCTAAATTGTCACTATCTCTTAAAAAATGGGTTTGTCAAGCATTTTATAAATTTCCATTCTTTAATTACCCTTTAAACCTTGACCTCCTTTTTGTACTGCAATTTGGTCTTAACAAGTGGAAAATCGTACAAATAAGTGTAGTTTTTTCCATTTCGTGTGACCAGGAAAAAACAATAGAATTTACAAATTTCTTGCAGCGTACCACTTAAAACACCATGTTTTTGGACCACACAATAATGCTAATTAGTCTATTTTAATCTATTAGGAAGTTTCATAGAAGGAGAATTGGAAGGATTTTGAAATTTAGTCACGTCTAGTTGATAACTCTATTAAGGATTTAAAAATAATAATATTAAAATCCAATTGACAAGATGACAAAAGAAGTAAATTATTTGGATTTTAATATTCAAATAAGATAAATAGAGATAATTAATTTCTAAAATTAAAAACAAAGACACTTAATATCATAGGCATGGAGAGTTAAAAGATCAAAAGTTATAGACTATTAATAGTGCATTATTGTTTTTCTCTTTTTAGTAAAATCAAATAAATTAATATTTATCATATTTTATATTTTTTGGTGAATTATAAGCGGAGAATAAAGTCTTAACAGTAACGAAACTAGGTCAATTCGAACTCAAGCCACACCTGAAGAGGTGAACAAGATCTTATTAGAAAAGACAAAATTCTAGCTACCCTAATTGAGATTTTAACATAAATTTTTTTAATTTTAATTTTAATTTTATTTGGAACTATTTGACTTGTATAAATGAAAAATTACACGCATAACACAAAATTATAACTTTTTAGCACACAATTGGGTTTTTGCAATCTCAATTAAAATGGTGACTAAGACCACATATTTGGAATAATGTGAAGTAGTTGTTGATTATAATTTATAATAAATTGATTAAGTTAACTTTATGAAATTGCCCCCTAAAAAGTCAACAATTAATTATTTATTCATTTTAAGTTATCTTATAAGCAAAAGTAATTAGCTAACAACAAACCATTAAATTAAGCCACCCTTACTTGTAGAGCATGCCTAGACTAGATATCTTCTAATTCTTTAAGTCACTATAGCAAATCAAATGAATATATGTCGGTGCATATCAATAATTTAATTTTGCTTATTGCTGTCCATTCTAAATATTCGTTAATTTATGAACTATTCATATCATTTCCAACAATTTTTTTCCTTTACTAATTCATGAATGAGACCTTCATCTAAGCACATCAGATTCACATATACAAAAGAGGTAAGCCCATTATTTTTCTTATTTTTATTTTATTAAAAACATCTATTAATTATATAATTTTTTAAAAAACCTGAATTGGAGGTCCAAAATCGACTTATTCATATGCAATGCTACACTTTAGTTTTAAGAAAGATTTCAACTCCAAATCCCAACTTGATTTGACCTAACAATATGTATTTTACGATTCATATATTATAATTGAATTTAAATAAAAATATTATTTTAATCAATTTGAATCTATTCTAGGTCAATTTTAACCCGTCTAAAGATTGGACAGGACCAAGTTGCTTGGTCCATGCCTACTTCAATATGAGTTTATTCTGATTATATTTAATATAGTAAATATTTAGAATATGAACTTAAATATTTAATAGTGTAAATATTAAGAGAATTATGTATTTGGATAACTAGTTAATACTTAATATGAATTCAATTAGTTGAAGTATTAAATTCCATCATATACAATAACTTTTTGGAGAATATTTGATGTACTCCCCGTGCATAAATTTCATATACCATCAATAAATAATAATAATATGGCATTTCATCATTAAATAAAATAAAAAATAGTAGAGGAATTATGGATAATACTAATAATTTTTTAACATAATTAAATAATTATAATTCATTATAAATAAAGGCTAAAACCCTAAACTTTAAGCTTGGGATGTTAAACCCTTAAATCGAATATCCTAAACTCAAAAGTTATTAATATTTATTTATAACAATTACAAATAAAATTATCAGTATTTTTTTAGATTCTTCATATTTTTTGTTTAATTTAATAACAAGATGTCATAATTCAATAATGGTGCATGAGACTTTACATTAACGGTACATCAAATATTATTTCTTTTAATATAAAAAATAAATTTAAAACAAGTTTTTTCAAGTTGTATCCTAATCCAAAGAATTTTATATATATCAAATCATATAAACTACATATTGTTGATTCAATTTATTTTATCAGCAAATTTTTTTATTAAATTGTACCCTGTTAAGAGAAATTTACTTGAATCCTATCTCGAATTTCAACAAAAATAGGCTCAAATCATAAAATCATAAAATTAATGAAAATACATGTGATTATACGGAAAGAACAAAAAAAAATCTCAAACTTGATTTTTCTTACTTTTCTAGAATGCCTAAGGAGAAAGTTGTGATTCCAATATTGATGTATATATTAAGCAAGAAATTTCCAAAATAATAAGGAATTTTCAAAGCCAAGTATAACCTATGTTTTTTTTCTTGGTATTTATGTATTAATTTATAATTTTCCCTTGAAACAAGGAAATAATATTTCATAAGTTTTTGCAAATCAATTTGAAGACAATTAAGTAAACAAAGACTTGGAAGTTAGAGCAACAACACTTAGATAAGATTTATCTGTACGCCACGGCAAGTTTGGAAATTTGTTCTCTCAATTTTATTCTAGAAATTTAGACTTTGAATTGGGAAAACAAAATCCATTTCCATTTTCTATTGGCATGTAACATGCACGTCTAGCAATTCAGCAACCATTTAAAAATTTAATTTTATGTGGATTGAGTCTTAATTCAATTGGTATAGGTATTATTATTAATGTAGGAGAACGTGAATTTGAGTGTGCTGAAGCATATTATCCTCCTATTTATGGGTTGAGGAATTACTATAGATAGTTCTAAATATTGTCTCAAAAAGAACAAATATGATTAGAACGAAATTGATTTACCTAATACAAAAGTTTAAAAGTATTGATCAACTTGACAAATTTTCAATCTTTGGGATTTTATTTGACAAATTGATGCTTACGGATTTATTTGTCAATTATTGTAATAAATGTGATGAAGTTATTATATTCTCAATTATTATTTCTAATCTTCCAAAAAGAAATAAGATAAACTATAAAAATAGTCACTTTTGTTTGAAATGTTACGTTTTAGTCCCTTATGTTGTTATTTTGTTATGAAGTGGTCATTCTACAGTTAAGCTCCGTTACCTCCCTAACGGCGGTCTTACGTGGCAGTCCAAATGGGTTTTAAATGCCAACTTGGATGTCCCACGTGGTAATCTAAATTAAATTTATTTAATTAAAAACCTATTTTTATCCCAGCAATTGGACATCCAAGTTGGAATTTAAAACCATTTTGACGTCCACGTAAGAGCACCATTAGGGAGGTAATGGAGTTTAACGGTAGAGTAACCACTTCGTAACAAAACGATAACTTAAATTACTAAAATGTAACATTTCAAAAATAAATGACTAAAATATAATGAGGCAAATAAAAGTGACTACTTTTGTAGTTTACCCAAAAGAAATATTATTAAATGATGCGACCTAATTTGAAAATGGATAAAATTTACCTAATTTTATAACAAAAGCCCATTTTCAACCTTCTTCTTTTTATGAAAATTAATTTCTAAATTACATTTAATTACACTTTTAACTTGTGTTTGGGCAAAGTTTAAAGTCTACGTCCTTATTTTGTTAAAACCAAAGAAAACACCTTTTCAACTAAAAGAGTAAACTCAAAAAAGTAATTATTTATTAACTAAAGCCACTAATTAAACATTCTTAATAAAATAATTAAAATAAATTAAGGGATTTTGGGTTAAGTAATCGTCAGCTACAAAGTTGACTAGCCGCCACCATCTTTTCTTCAACCACCTTTCATTCTCCTCCTTTGTCATTTCTTTAATTTAGAAATATTTTATGTTTTTTTTAAATAATTACTTTTTAAAGGATTGAATGTACATTTTATTCGATATCAACTAATAATAACGTGACACGTGACATATTCTTACTGAATATCACACATTTTTTTAATAAAATGAAAAAATATTAATAGTTTAGATACTACTTTTAACCTAAACAATTTTAAATACCTAAGTGAAAAAATTAATACAGTTTGAAGTCAATTTTATAGTTAAACCTAGTGCGAAGCTAGAATTTTTTTCCTGAAAGGATTAAGATTAAATTGTATATTTTTATAAGATAAATTTTAAGACGAGATTAAAATTTTATCATTTGGGTTTATTTATTTACTGAAAATTTTATAAATTATTAGGAGTTAAATAATTCTTTTTAGGGGGTCCGACCTTTGCTTGCCCCACCTTCTCCCCTAGTTAAACCCTTATCAAACCAAATGTTATATAATATATAATTAAAATTCTCTAAATGGTTTAGTAATTCAAAATTTAACAAATTACATGGTATAACAAAAAAAATCAGCTTCAAATCTACTTTTTAAGTGTGTAAAAGCAATCAAGCAAAAGAAACAAAGGACCACTTTAGCCGACAAGAGAAAAGCTTAAGGATTTCGTCGCTAAAAGGTATTCGGGGGTATTTGACACGTAAGTGGTGTAAGTCCAAAAGTAATACGTGGTTTTCAAGTAATGCCCATAAAATTCAATGACGTCGTCACTAATAATTGTAGATTGTTTGACCCGACTTTCTTTTTAGGCAAACAGAAGATTCTTGTGAAATTCAATTAATTGTTTTTTCTTTCTTTATAAAAAAATTAGTTCTGTTTTTGTATTTTCATTTTTTTTTCTTTGCAATTTCGTCGGTGAAAGATCTAATAAGCAATGACGAAACGGTGGAAATAAATTATATTTTCCCCTACTATTCCAATCTACATTTTAACTATCTTGACTCTAGAAAGTTAGTGGAAATTTATATTTAAATTTCCATTTTCATTTAGAAATCTAAAAATATCCATAACCCCTATTTAATGTTTAAATAAAAGGATAAATGTATTTTAAAACATTCGAATTTATGCCCTTCTACACTAACAATAATACTGATATCAACCGTATTAAAACTTCACCAACTTTTATTTTAAGTATTTAAGAATATAAAAATTACTGGACCAATGGTGGAGTGACAAATAACTTATGTTCAAATCGGCACTGATTTTAAGTTTGATCATCAGATAATCTTTTGTAAATATATATAAGTCGAGCATCTTGAACAATTTTTTTCTATAAATTTGAATTTTTCACTAGAATTTCGAATGCAAATATATAAATACACTAAATTAAAATGAATTAAATCTTTTCAAAAGTTAGATTATTCATTCGATCGTAAAGATGTGATTTATATAATAAGTCGAGCTTTGAATAAATTTTTTAAAATTATTTTTGTCAATTGAATAATATTTTATTTGTGAAAGACTTTTGAGTAATGTGATAAGGATGCACTTGCATTTGCATTATCCAAAGAATTAAGAAAAGAAGTAAAAGAAAGAAAAAGCCTAAACTAAAAAGTGTGAAAACATATAAAGGTTATCCCTCTTATCTCAACCATGTAACTCATGACCTTACTTGGTTCGCATACAAAAGAACCTACAATAAGTAAAACCATTCTACCAACTATCAACTGCCACCTAATATTCAATTGACTATGAATTCCACGTGGAAATATTTATTGGGTATGACCAGTCACAACATTTTGCTGAGAAAGTTAGACTCTTCTAGACAATTGAAGACTCTAACTTGTAGGAAAAGGCTTGCAACTCGCTCGACTCAGCAACTCGGTCATGCTGACGCATGCACGAGTTGAACTGATTTCACACTCAAAACTCACAACACGCTAATACCATATTTCAATTAAAGTGACAAAAACTTGATATAGATAAAAAAAAATGACTAAAACAAGGGATACAAACGTCATTCCAGAAGGTCAACTATAAAAGTCAAAAACTTCCATCTCTATAATTTCCTATCAAACCAATCTATAAATAAAAATCCCATTTTACTTCTTATTTGAATAGATCATCAAATACCCCCAAAAACAACTTCCATTTTCACACAATACCCCCAAAAAGCACTATGAAGAGAAGCTTTCCTAATGAAATTGAGAACAATTTGGCTTTGGCAAATTGTTTGATGCTCCTTTCACAAGGAAGAAACCAATATGATCATATCATCTTCAACGATAACAACAACAATAACCCTACTAGGGTTTTCGAGTGCAAAACATGTAACCGACAGTTCGCTTCGTTCCAAGCTCTAGGTGGTCATCGAGCGAGCCACAAGAAACCCAAGTTGCTCGATAGCGGATCAACGGAGAACCAACCACCAGCGAAGCCTAAGACACATGAGTGTTCGATCTGCGGGCTGGAGTTCTCAATCGGACAAGCCTTGGGAGGACATATGAGGAGGCACAGGGGTGGTTCGAGTGAAAACCAGCACCAACATGGACCTTTGAGTTCTTCGACGTCATCTCAAGAGACCGTAAGGACACCGATTGTGAAGAAACCGAATAGCAGAAGGGTTTTATGTTTGGATTTGAACTTGACTCCATTAGAGAATGATTTAGAATTGATTAAGCTTGGCAAAGCAGCTCCACCAATTGATTGTTTCTTCTAAATTCTTACTTTCTGATTAGCTATATGATTTTGATTTTGTTTTTAAATTTTCTAGAGGGGGTTCATGTATATATTTGTTCATTAATTTACAGATAGAGATGTATAATGAATATAGAGATATATATCATTATATTTTTCTTGTATTCTAAATTAACATATTTTCTGATTATAATTTCTTTTTGGTGAATTTGTTTACATCAACATGACTCTTTAACCAGAAGACAAACATAACTTGTTTGTTCAGTTCTTTTCATGTTTCATGAGTTTTTCTTTTTTGGCTTGATATTTTATTTAGGTAAAATTGCATGTATTATTCATTTTAGGCGAATCCTTCTAGATCATTTTTAGTATTTTCTGGAAATATGTATTTTTTTAATCCCAAGATAATTTTTTTTTCAAAAGAAAAAAAAAGTATGCTATTTGTCTTACTAAAAATGGCAAAGTGTATTTGGCATATCATAGGGTGAGTAAAATTCGATTCGATTTGAAAAAATTAATTTTTTTTAATTTCGAGTTAATCTAATCGAGTTATTCAAATTATTCAAGTCAACTCGAATAAGTAATTCGAGTTTCGAGTTTTGAGTTCGAATCGAATTGAATTTTACAATTCGAATAACTCGAATAATTCAAATAACAGATTGATATAAATACCTTTTGATCCCTGTCAAGTTTGAAAATGAGCAAATTGGTCTCTTTCTCAACAAAAATTACAAAACAATTCAAAATAATTTTTCAAAAATTTAAAATAATTTTTAAAATTCAAAATATTTATAAAAATTCCAAAACTTATATTTTTAAAAAATTATAAAAAAAATTCAAACAAAATTCTAAAAAATATATAAAGAAAGTTAAAAAATTAAAAATTTTCTAGAATAATAATTTTGGGATCTAAATAAGTTAATTAATGTTTCAAGTTTGCCATACTAATGTTTTTTTTTTCTTTGAAAAAGTTTTCTAGTATATATGGTTTCAAATTTATGTACTCTAACATGAAATTAGTTATACTGTAAGAAGATTTTAATTTGACATGTTCAAATTTTTAATTTAACTTGAACAATTTCACTCAATTCAACTTGACTCGATTCGAAAATTTTTTTATTTGAGTTAGGATGATAAAATAGGACTCGTCAACTCGATTAACTCGAAATTTTTTCGCTTGATTCGATCGAACGCTCACCCCTACATCACCATATGTTTGTAACCAAAAAAAAAAAGCTAGGGCAAATGCTTTAATGTAATTAATAGAAAAAAGTTAACCTCGAATTTGAAATTACATATTTCGAAAATAGATAAATTAGAACTATCAAATTATAGTAAAGGGACCTTTTATGGAATTTGACCTTTTATTTATGGGTAAAAATGAGAAATTATTAGAAGTAACGTTTACATTTAATAGAGGATTAAATTAGCTGTGAGTTGATCTAACTTTGCGTTTTCTCTAATTAAAAGCAAAATTTGACATATTTAATATGATACATTAATTAAGCTATAGTTACTATTTTATAGCTTTCCACTTCAATGAAAATGAAACTTTTGGAATATGCTTTTTGTTTTTCATCCAATTCTCGACAATTAATAAACTAACCATTTTTAAAATTTGCTATAAAAATCTCTTGGAATGGACAAAATTATTGGTTTAATTCAATAATTTATATATAGTAACATTATTTTTTCTACACTTTTAATTAAATATAGCAAGGTCTCAAATTAAATCATAAAATTTTTATAAATTTAATACATATAAGACTGATAAATTATGGTGCTTCCAAAGTAAGAGTATAACTCAAGCAAAAGTCTTCTATAACATTAAAACTAGAAAATTTAGGTTATTAGAGTTTTTTTCCCCCCACCAATTTGTCGTTTTACATGATCTCACCATTGAAGTTAAGTTTGGGTTTGATTTTAAAAAAGCTAAGCTAGATAACCAAAGTCTGGTCTAAGTCTGGTCAGTAATTTTGGGTGTTACATGATGACATATAACGATAAAAATAAAAGAGTTGTTTAGGATTTATTTAAAGAAGAATTTCATTATTAAATCTTATGGTATAAGTTGATTGAGTCTTACTTCAATCGACATGGATATTATTATCAATATAGGAGGACGTGGGTTCGAGTGTGCTAAAGTGCATTATCCTCCTATTTATGGGTTGAGGAGGGGGTTATGGGTAGTTTTAGGCATTGTATCAAAAAAGCAGATATAATCAGAAACTATAATGAGATTATTAAAAAAAAAATCTTATGATACAAGCAACTATTTAAACTTAAACTATCTCAATATTTTGCTTGAATTCTCTCCCAATCAAACTTTCGCTGTGAAAGCTCTTTCAACTCTGATTAATTCTTAAATATCCCCAAATTTTTGATTTAATTGTTCATGCTCCAATTGAATTCTTTTCTATTTGTTTTTGCATTAAAGCATCCGAATTTCGTTCCTGGCAAGATTTAAACATAAAATTCACCAATTAACAGGAATTAATTCAAGAACAAGTTGATTTGAGCACATAAAATATGCAAAATAAACATGCTATCGATTTATTCATAAACTAAGATTTAATGTTGTGAAAAAGTGCTGCATGTTGGGCAATGTTGTACCCACATGACCCAGATACATCCAGAAAGAACAACACTGCAGCTCGTAGGCTAGCCAATGCTCTAATGCTGAACCTCTTGTTTCGATCTTTGAAAGGCCTGTCCAAAATTCCAGGGGTATCAATTACTTGATATCCAAGGTACTTATAATCCGTATGACCCACAAAGAGTGACTTGGCAGTGAAAGCATAAGGCTGAACATCCACATTAGCCCTAGTGATTTTGTTCATAAATGAACTCTTACCAACAATAGGGTACCCACAAATCAAGATGATTCGAGTATTTGGATCAATAGATGGCAACCTAGTCATATTTTGCCTAATCTGCTCAAGGTAGGCCAAACTAGGGGCAATCCTCTTTATCACAGTACACATACGACCAAGTGCAGCAACCTTGAGTGACTTTCACCGATATAACGAGTCACCATACTTTAACAGCTTGACATAATCTTTAGTAATCTTGCTAATGAGATTCCGAGCAGTATTTATTCGGCCGAGAGCAAGCTTGTAGTGATCCTTGTTATAAAGGGCATGAAGAAGATCGCCATAAAATGGATGGATATCATCAAGGTGAGGTTTGAATTAACTGAAAATTTTCCTTGAGGGTTTTGTGTTTTTTTAATAGCTGACTAGTTTTAATTGTATCATACTAGACTAGAATTAACTCCCCAACTTCGTTTGGGTTTGTTTATAATTTTTTTATTTCCAATTAGTTAATATTATATATGTATATTTGTGTGTGTGTGCCCGCGCGCGCGCGTGTATGTATTCATAGGCCAATTAGCAAATCCAACCCTCAATGCCTTTGCATAACTCAAGTCTCATAAGCAAAATCCCTCGTGAAGTGCTATTAAGGGTAAGGTTTGAGAAATTTGGATGGGTTTAGTAACAGTATAAGATTAGAAAAATAGGTTTAGGTATAAGAAGTTAGAGTATTTAAAATATGGGTTGGGCTCAAAATTTTGATTCGTTTTTAAAATTTATAATATATTATATTATATTATTTTTATATACTATGTAATTTATAACACATAAAAATTAAATTTATGATAATATATAATAGTATAATGTAAACATTAGATTTGGACAACATTTTAATCGACCCATATTTTTGGTCAACCCGGGATTGAAAAGGATAAAATAATATTTTTAAAATAATATAAAAACATTATAATACTAGATAATATAGATTTCATTCCGAAATTTTTTTAAAATTCTTTAAAAATTACAAAACTCTCTCAAACAATGCCTATGAAATGAGTGCAATAATACAAGGAAAAATGACAAAGAAGTAACACAACAAATCTGCACAAAACACTTCCAAAAAAGAAATTATTTTATGGATCATTCCTATCACATCATTCATAGTCCATTTTTTAACTTGAACACAAAACCCAAAACCTCAAACTCGAATCTCGAATCCTAAACCTCAAAACCCAAACCCTAAATTAAAGTTTAGAGTTTAGGGTTCGAGTTCGAGGTTCGGGTTTAAAGTTCAAGGTTTGAGATTCGGGGTTTAGTATTTGAGTTTAGATTTTAGTTCAAGGTTTGGGGTTCAGAGTAAAAAGAAAATACCAAAAATATGTATCAATGACATGGAAATATTGTTAAAATGTCATTAAATAATTAGAAAAAAATCATAGATGTTGTGGTAGGAAGAATCCATAAAATAATTTATCCTTCCAAAAAATGCATCTTCACCATGCAATCTGCTACCTATTTATAGGCTCAATACGGCAGCCTCTCCTTATAGTATACAAGTAGAGATAAAAACATCCTTAAGCAATTATCAATTTCGATTTTAATAATTGATTTTAAAATTCTTAAACTATTACACATTTAACGTTCAAAAAATAACATAAAAATTTAAATACAATATAAAAAATAATTTATCAAAATTTTTATACACTCTAAAGTTTGATAAATTTAAAACACTATTAACAACATAATAATTATAGATAAATAATCTCCAAAACTTATCTCAAGATAAATTATGATTAATCAAGAAACATCAACACATAATTCACCAAGAAAAGAGGCTAAAGGATAAATGTAAGCCTTATTGGATAAGGCATGTGGATATCAATCTTCCTTTAGCCATCAATTCTGATCTCAAAGGTTTGAGACAACATAAAATACATCCTAAGATCCATTATGGTAAAAACATATGTGAAGGCCTAAGTAAAAAATGTGAAAATCAAAAAATACTTAGGTTGCCCCAAAAGTTTATAAGTTTAAACATGTTGTTTAAATAGGCTATTTAAACAGGGTGTTTGAATTAGAATTGAAACTATCCTAACAATCTTCTCTTTTGACTTTTTGACAAAACGTAAGCAAATGGTACACTCCCCTATCACCATGCCACAAACACACATGAGATCAAATATAAATTGAATAAGTAACTCAAGAAAGATGTTATATACATCATCAGAAAAATAGCAGCATAAAGGTAGAAACATAGCAGAAAAATCATAAAACTAATAAGCTCCCCCTAAACTTCAGCATGAAACAGAAAAATTAATAGCACCAACCTATATAACTAGCAATAAATAGCATTAGAAGGCAGAGATAGACCATTAGCAATAGATAACACAAACTCCCCCTTACACCAGTACCATAGCAACCAAATCCATTCGCTCATCAGCACCATCCTCCATTTCACACAGGAGCATAAATAAATATCTCCAAAGTAGCAAGAACAAGAAAACTTCATAACAGTATTCAAAAATAGCTCAACTCCTCCCCCTAAAAACAATAAACATCAACCACAAAAATAACAGCCCATCAAACATCAACAACCAAAAAAGTAACAACACATCACACTCAAACTCCACTTATCAAAAACACACCATACTCCCCCTTGTCAAGGTGTCTTCTCAATGATACTTATCAACTCAACAAGCTGGAGTCCTTCTCAACAATGCTCTTTTCTCAAAATGTTATTTCATCTGTTCGATCTTCTATTCAAGCGTCTATTCGAACAGGTATCTCATTAGGTTCATCTCCAGGTTTGTTTCAACTAATGCTTCATCAGCTTGTTGTGTTAAGGAGTCTATAAAACGGTCAATTTGATCATCTTGTGCATCTTGATTGAGTGGAGGGAGATTTTCTTTGACAATTTCATTGGTCTAAACATTTATTACCTCTTCTTCAAATATTTCCATGGAAGAAGAAGAGGTTCCAACCTTTTTCTTTACTGCTCATTTCACTCAAGCCATTCTGAACCAAGAAAGCAAGTTTGTATTTCTTGAAAGTGTAAAGAAAGTTAATCAAGAGGAAATAGCAGTTGAGAAAAGAAAATAAAAGTCACAGGGCAAAAGGTTTTCCCTTTTATAACTGAAGAGGGGTATTTAATGCCAACTCAACCACCAAAAAGCACCCTTAATGCCGCCCCTAAAAATTCTCCATGGGATAAAAATTAGCCAACATGAGATAAATTTGGCGCTAAAACCAATAAAATAAATAGGAGCAAATGTAGGCACTGATAAGGTAATGGTTGTGCCCTTCTTTATACTTTCGAGAGATTCATAACAGACTACAAATGCTCCTCTTAGCACTTCAAATCTTTTTGCACCAAGACTCTTGATAAATTTATCAGCCAGCTGGTTTTCTACTGAGATATATTGAAGAATATCCCTTTTTTATTCAATAGGCTTTCGTATAAAGTGATGCTTGATATCTAGATGCTTCATTCGAGAGTGCAACACAGGGTTTTTGGAGGTTTTTTTTTTTTTTTGCATTGGTGTAATCACAATATACTGTCAATACCCTTATTCGGACAATTATCTGGTCACCTGTTTGAAAATTTGTTGTTTGAAAACTTGTTTGAAGACCATAGTTAGATAAGACAGATGCTTACTTGCATTTTCATTGCTTACCAATCTGTAACAGTTATCAAATTACACATTGTCCACTAGCATTGATGACTTCCCAACCTCCTTTCGAAAAATTTACATGGTAGCCTTGATCACATCGTTGGCTAACACTAATCAGATTAGCCTTGTGAACGTTTTGAAGTTTAGGCAACCCCTCACCATCTAAACAACCTTTTCCAATGATTCTCCCTTTTGTACCATCACTAAAAAGTGACCTTCTCAACATCACATTTTAGAACGTCCTTCAAGAAGCTATTCTCTCATGTCATATGCCTGGAAAATCAGATGTCAAAGTACCAAATCTCCTTAGTCACAGCTTTCAAGTATGTACCAAATCTCCAAATCATGACTTTAACGGAATTAGAATAAGATTGAGAAAATAATTTAATTAAGTGAATTAATTAAATTTATTTTAATTAGTTAAATAAAAAAATATTTTGAGAATAGAAAATTAGTTATTGGGTTGGATAACTTATATGAATTGGTTTAAAGACCAAGAAAAAAAACATGATGGTACACAATATATGAGAGGCCTATCTAGTTTGTGATTGGCGGTAATCCCATAGAATGAATTAATTTTTCCCATTGGAAAACTAACAGTTTTCATTATGTGAAATTGGTTCGTGAATTTAGAGCCTACTCTCTAAGTAAACCAAGGATTCGACAATAGCGGAAAAAATTGTGTTGGTAGAAAGCCAAGAAAGACCATGTCTGCTTTGCCCAAAATAAATGTATTAATTTGGTGAAAGTTTATTGCTACAAATAACCTAAAGGCTCAATTCTAGAAAACAATTAATTTTTTGTTGTGCAACAAAACGTTTTTTAAATCAATTTTTTTCTAACGATACCAACATATTCATCTTTAAATACAATGTCATTAATTCTTAATTGCCGCCCCCTGGTCAAGCTCAACATCCTCAAAGAATGGGCGTTAGCCGTTTTAAAAATAGTCTTAGTAGTGAGATCATAAAATTTGTAATGCCTAAATCTTTCAAAGTGTCAAAAATCAAAGGGACCAAGAATATCGTCGAACACAAGTTCTCAGTTCTTTTTTTAGAGACATGACCTTATCTCTTGCGCCACAACAAAACCAAATTCTCTGTTGTCAATTTGTGTTTTTTACCTATTACGATAATATGCAAAGGTTCATCAAATGAAAACAAAGTATCAAGTAAATATAGATTATCATAACCTAATAAAGAATCAAAACCAATCAAATTTGAATTATGAAAAAGATTAAAATTAAAATTTCCAAATGAACAAGAATAACTTAATTTATCCAATGATGTAATGGAAACCAAGTTTCACCTAAAAGATTATACAAGTCTCATTCAAATCCAAATAAAATCTAGTTCTTAATAATAATAATCTAAAAGTTCCTATTGCTTCAACTTTTACCATATTACCATTGCCTAGTAGATGTATCTTTCATCATCATTTGACTTTCAGTTGTTCTAGCAACCTTGCATAGACACACTAATGTAAGTTGCTATGCTGAAATCTATCCACCAAGTGTGTCTAGGTACAAAATTCAAATTAACCTCAGAATAAACAAAATTAAGAAGTGCACCTATAAAAGCACCACAAGAGAAATAATCATCCTTAGTTGATTTGTTTCTTTTGTGATGTTGTAATTATAGCTTTCTTATTTTTCTTTGCATACTTCATTGAAATTAGATTTGTGAAGAACATATAAATTTCAGCATATTCATTCTTAACAAACCTCTTTTCAAAGTCGCTCATGAATTCTTTAATCGTGGTAATCTTATCTAGCATAGTGCCTTTAAATGTTTTTGGAATGACATTCTTCCTGATCATCATACACATGCAATTTGATCTCTCCCACCTTTTTCATTAGAGGTACTCTCATATATAAGCAATGGACAAGAATCAACCTTTAATGCAAGGTCGAGACCCATGATTCCGATTCTCTTGCCATAACTTGAATCAAACAATTGTAGTTGAATCAAACAAAACAATCTCACGTAAGACTTCAAATATAAAACAAAATAATAATTAATTCGAAGAAAAGTAAACCCTAAGATACCAATCACTCCATTAATATTTCATCTTTGGACAAATATATTAACTTGTAAGTGATATCTTGATGTAGTAATTAAACACTGACAATAAGCATTACATGTTTATTACAATAGTTGCGAATGTAATGTTGTTAAATATTAGCATTCTTTTGGGCCAATCAATAATAACATAAGTTACATGCACACAACCCAAAAATATAAAAACATTATTGTTATTTCAATATATTTTTAAATTTTTAAATATATTTTTAAAACTTATGAATTTTTAAAATTTTTAGAATTATCTAAATAGTAAACCCATCGAATCAAAGATCATATTGATTAAATTTGATCAAATCGAAAATTAATTATTTTACTAGTTCAATCACCCGTCCAATTTTAAATATCATATAATAAAGTAATTCAATCACCCGTACACTTTAAATTGTGATAAACCATAAAACTAAAAAAAAAGTTACAACAAATATGATTAATATTATTTTTTATATATACTTAATAAAAGTTAGAAAGGGAATTCCATTTATTGAATTGTATTTATTTAATAAAATATGATTACTATATTTTATATAAAATTGAAATATTTTATTGAAATAGTGTTAGCTAAATTTTATTATTTTTATTTCTTTACCAATAAATTAATTTTACTAAAATTTGAGATAAAAAGATATTATAGAAAATTAAATTAGTAAAAAATGTACTTCATAATTTATAATTATAAATGAAAATTTATTATAAAAATAAATATTAAATATAAAAAATTAATTCTACAACAAATTTAATTATTATAATGACATATTTTTATAAGAGAAAAACAAATATTATAGAAAAGACATTGATATATTTCCAAGTTTGGACGCTCATAAAAAAAACAAAAAAAAGGGTCCAATAATTTATTTATAGGGAAAAAAGTGGTCCTATTAATTTACCTCACATTTGAAATGTGTTATATGTAATAATATTAATATCTTTATCAATTTTGGAGGTTCATCCTTTCCCATCTCTATAAATTCGCATCGAGAAATAAAGCAATACATCAACACAATCTATATAACCATGAAAACCACGACAGCTTCAGTGTTTCTTCTTTTCATCATCTTCTCAGTCACACCATCATCCTTTTTGTTTGGTGTGGCCAACGCTACAAACGAACCTGTGCTCGACACTGATGGCAACGAAGTCCAAACAGGCACCGAATACTACGTTGTGTCGGCGATTTGGGGTGCTGGTGGTGGTGGGCTTGCCCTAGGCTGGCCTAGCGGAAACCCATGCCCTGAAGTCGTTGCTCAAAGCCGATCTGGTGACGATGGTATTCCGGTGATATTTTCTAATTTGGACTCCAACGATGGCGTTGTTCGCCTATCCTCTGACATAAACATAGAGTTCATTCCCCTCAGACCCAGACTTTGCCCAACAACAACGGTGTGGAAGGTCGATGATTACGACCATTCAGCCGGAAAATGGTGGGTGATAACCGATGGGGTTACAGGGAACCCAGGTGCCAACACTTTGACCAGTTGGTTTAGAATAGAGAAGGGGGGTGCTCTTGGTTACAAATTGAAGTACTGCCCCGCAGTATGTGGAACATGCCCCGCCTTATGCAACGAAATTGAGAGGGGCTTTGATGGAGAAATGGTACGTTTGGCTCTCTCCACTGGCAATGGATGGCCATTTATCTTTAAGAAAGTTGGAAAATCAGCCATGGAGATTCAACAAGTTGTTCATAATTAGATTGAAAGCAATCATTATGCATGAACTAGTAGTTACTACTTAATATTAGCTTCAAGTAAATAATGCTGAGAGAACTTATTGTTAAGATTGCCTTGTTTGAAGCGGCAGCATGTATATATATATATGCTTGCTCACAAGGTTTGTCTCTCAGAGTCCTCCTCTTTGTATTCTTTTCCGCTTAATGAATAAACTATTTACTTATTTACTTCTTTTGTTGCCATTGATTCTAGTAGCATTCGACTCATTAACTTGGATACATTACCTTGTAATTAACCAAAAACTTATGTGTGTATATATATATATCAAAACAAAAAAAAAAGAGTGAGAGAGGAAAATAGACTACCAAGTACCAAGTGAAAAATGGTGATACTAAATTTCCAGATATATGGCGTTGTTTGTGTGTGACAAACACCAAGTATAAATAGGTGGAAGTATGACTACTTATCAAGAGTGGTATGGCTCAAAAACTACCCTCATCGAATTATTTCATCCTACTCATTCATTATCAATAGGAAGAAGGATACTTCCAACAAGAAATATTTTGAAGGGTTAGTGTTGAGTTAGCTAAAAATCAAAGTTTATCAGAAGCTCGATCTAAAATTCGCTAAAAGGAAGATTATTCAAAGCAATTTCAATGGACAACGGGAATGGAATAGTCTTTGAGTGGTTAGGGCACCTTATCTTTTGAGATAAAGAAGGGTTGGTCCATGTTGGAGTTCGTGACTAATCCTTACAACAAAGTCGTTTTCAAAGTTTGAACCTGTGTCATCCTTTGAACATGTAATTTGTCTTACCATTACACCTAACATTGTTGGTGATTTACTTTATTATATTTTTAATTAATAATTATGATATATAGTATATTTAAGATGGATTTTCTTATTCATGTATATCAATTGAATAAAATATTTGTATTTAAAATTTTAACTCGACATTTCAAAGGTCTGCTACTCTAGCACTTCTCTGATCTGCTGCTCTAGCATGTTTTGGTTTTTTTAGGGTTTTTTTTTTTTTGCTTATTTCTCTTTGTTCTGGCAATGACAGTTCTTGGGATAGAGTATTTCTTCTCAATCTTTTGATTTTGATTCGTGGCAATGGAGGATGAATTGGCAGAGTTAACATTGAAAGATGAGGAATAGGAGATTTGGCTAGTACAGAAGGAAACTGATTTTGCGACAGTGGTTTAAGATCTTTGTCCAGTTGGATGCTTTCTCACAACGAGTGTAATCCACTTACGACAATGAGAAGCGCGACTATGAATTTATGGTATCCTCTTAGAGGAGTTTAGATCTCTAATTTGGGGGATAAGAGGTTATTATTTCAATTTTTTCATAAAATGGATATTGATAGGGTACTAAATGGGGATCCATGGACTTTCAATAATCATCTTTTGGTGTTTCATTTTTTGGAGGATGGTGAGGATCCAATGAAGGTACCGCTAATCTATACGACTTTTAGGGTACAAGTGCATGATTTACCCCCAGGGTTTTTTACTGAATCTATAGCAAAGAAGTTAGGTAATTTTAAGGGTAAGGTTTTTAGATCAATGGCAAAAGCTTGGGTAAGGGCCTCAAGAATTTCTTACATATACGGGTTTAGATGGATGTTAGACGCTCTTTAAAGCAAAAAAAGAAGATTATGTTTTCACCTGGGAAGTGTTCCTATGTCAACTTGATATACGAATGACTAACTCTGTTCTATTTCTTCTATGGTTGTTTGGGACACAATGACTCTTTCTGTTAGGTTAGAATGACTAAAGGATTAGAATTTTTAGAGATGGGATGGTATCTATCTCTAAAAGCCCAGTCTAGGAGAGTTGCTACGATAAACAGTGTGTGGCTGCGGGAGGAAGGTGAAGGGGAGATAAGGGGAAATACCCTAAGGCATTTTGATTTGGGGTAGGGACTGTGGGAGGATGGAAGGAAAGAATCTAGGATGCCCATAGATCCTGTGTTGGGGTTAAATTTGGAGGGTGATTTGAATATAGTGTCGGGTATGCAAGGGGACTCTTCAAACATAAAGGATCATTTGAATATGGATCACGACTCGGAGAGGTGGAGATGGGAAAAAAAGACCCAAAAAGGATAATGAAAATCATAGTGTTTCGATTGTGACAGATTCACTTGTGATTAGAGATGAGAGATCGTTGGGACGAACTCACTTTTTATCGGCGGCTGCCAGGGGCAAGATGATCGGTCGCAATGAAAATAATTAGTTGGAACGTCTGTTGATTGGGGTGTCCACGAGCTATAAGAAGGCTTCGACATATGCTGAAGGTGTATAATCCCCAAGTGGTCTTCTTTATGGAGGCAAAAATTAGTAATGTGCAAATGGAGAATGTGCATAGAAGGTGTGGATTTTTAAATGGTATTGATGTTTCTGCCGATGGTTCAAGAGGAGGTCATTTTTTAGCTTGGAAGAAAAATGTTAAAACGAATTTAAGGAGTCATTCTAGTAGTCATGTATATGTTGTATTTTAGGAGACTGATAATGGAGGTTTACTGGCTTCTATTGGACATCGAATACGCATAGCAGAGACAATTCATTGAATTTGTTAAGAAATCTAGGACGCTCTCAGGAGTTCCCTTGGCTAGTGTGTGATAATTTTAATGAAATTATGTACTCGTTTGAAAAGTTAGGGTGCCAAGAGAGGAGAGGAGAATGGAGGTCTTTCGAGGAGTCTTAGAGGAATGTTAGTTAATGGACATTGGATACTTTAGGGCTTGGTTTACCTGGGAAAGGGGAAACTTACCGAAAACGAATATGAGAGAGCGACTAGATAGAGGAGTGGTGAATGTCGAATGGATGAACATGTTTTCTAGTGCAGTGGTTTAGCATTTACCACATTCTTTTCCAAATCATTGTCCCCTTCTTAATTATACGGAGCAGGAGAGTATTAGGTTGAGGCAGAAAAGGTTTCAGTCTGAGGCATGGTGGGTAATGTAAGAATCTTTTAAGGAGGAGGTTAAACAAACATGTCAATCTACTTCGGGTGATATGTTGGCTAGGCTAGAAGGTGTGAGGAAGGGCTTGCTGAGATGGGTGGGTTTTGTTAGAAATAAAAGAGAGGGCCTTAAGAAGGAACTGACTAGAAAATTAGAGGAGATGATGGGAAAGGATAGAGATGATGAGAATATTGTTGAACTATCTTAAGATTCTCTTGTCATAACTTGAAGTTGGTGTCATTTAATATAAGAATACAATTAATGCCTGCAATAATGTTGGCAGGTATAATCATTGTTGTATCAAACAAAACAATCTCACGTATGACTTCAAATATAAAACAAAATAATAATTAATTCAAATAAAGGTAAACCCTAAGATACCAATCACTCCATTAATATTTCATTTTTGGACAAATATATTAAGTTGTAAATGATATCTTGGTGTAGTAATTAAACATCGACAATAAGCGTCACATGTTTATTACAACAGTTGCAAATGTAATTTTGTTAAATATAAGCCTCCATTTAGACCAGTCAATATTAACATAACTTAAGTTACTTGCACACAACTCCAAAATTTTAAAAGTCCAATTGTTAAACCGATTTGGTTCCTTTAATATAGGAAAGCCGAATTGCATAAACAATCAATGTATCCCCTATTTTATTCATGTTTATCACAATGTTTGGAGTGCTCACTCTTTTAGGGTGTGCTTACCATTTAGGTTAAAAAGCATCATTCAACCCAAACAATTTTTTAAAACCAAACATTAATTTTAAACTAGCATTTTAGGCCAACCCAAAACTTCTAGCTTTTACCTTTCGGAAAGGTGCTTTTCAATTAAAAACCTTTTTATTCCTCATTAAATCTTCTTATTTATAACATAATGTCTAAAATAGAAATTTTATTTTTCTAAAAACACTTATAGACAACAATAATGTTAAGTATAACTCCTATTTTTAGTCAAATTTGAAAAATAATCTTTTAGTTAAACTCTGTTTATTTATTTCAGTCAAACACTGATTAGTTTAGATTATTTTTTTATTATTTGACATATGAATTTAGCCTATAAATAGGCTCTTTTACAACCTTAGAAATAACACCCATTAGAGATTAGAACTCATAACACATTTAGAGAATTTTGTGTTTACGTTTTGAGAGTTCTTTGTTTTCGGGTTTTCGGGGTTTAGTTTTATCTCTATCTTTTATACTCTTCGTTCTTTTGCCATTATAATAAAATTATCTTTGCCCGTGATTTTTTATCTTCTTTGGAGGAGTTTTTCCATGTTAAATTTGTGTGTTCAATTTGTCAATTTATTCTGCTATTTTTGTTACTTATTGCTTAATCGGGCCGATCCCTAACAAGTGGTATCAGAGCTAGTTCAAAGATCAGCCATTTAGATATGACAACAACAAGGTTTGAAATTGAGAAGTTCGATGGTGAGACAAATTTCAATCTGTGGCAAGTTCGGATGATGGCAATTCTAGTTCAATCCGGTTTGAAAAAGGTTGTTACCGGGAAAAAACCTGAGAATCTAAATAAAACAGAATGGGAAGAGCTTGATGAAAAGGCCTTATCTGCAATCTAGTTGTGCCTCGCGAATACTGTATTGCAGGAGGTATTGATGGAGAAGACCTCATCCGCCTTGTGGAAAAGGTTAGAAACTTTTTATGCGACTAAGTCTCTAGCTAACCGTTTAGTGTTGAAACAATATCTATTTACGTTTCGCATGAACGAAGGTAAGCTTCTTAGAGATCACACAGTCAATTTATTACTCTTTTAAATGATTTAAAGAACGTTGAGGTTCATATTGATGATGAAGATCAAGCTATGCTATTATTATGCTCTTTACCCCCTTCATACAAGTCTTTTAGGGAGACCCTGATTTATGGCAAAGACAAAATCTCGTTCGAAAATGTGAAGGGTCATTTGTTGAGTAGAGACAAACTCGACAATGAGCTTCATTTGGATACCAAGGCAGATAGGCAAGTTTCCATTTTAGTAGCATCAAAGAAACGAGACAAAAGGTGTCGCTATTGTAAAAAGTTAGGTCACGTCAAAGCAGATTGTTATAAACTGCGAAATAAAAGAGCTGCTGAGAGTAACGAGGAAGATGTAGCTGGTGCTAATTTGGCCGATGAAAGTGGTGATGATTTCTTGTTAGTGTCACATGCGATAACTCCAAACTCACGTCCAAGTGGATCCTAGATTCGGGATGTTCTTTCCACATGTATCCCAATAAAAAATGGTTCTCTACATACAGTTCGGTTGAAGGTGGATTTGTGTGCATGGGAAACGATTCATCTAGTAAGGTAGTTGGTATTGGAACTGTTAAAATCAGGACACATGAAGGGACAATTAGGACACTCTCAGATGTCAGGTATGTACCTGATTTACGAAAGAATCTCATCTCCTTGCATATTTTAGACTTGAAAGGATGCAAAATCAACATTGATTCGAGCGGTATTAAAGTATCTCGTGGAGCTTTCGTTTTGTTAAAAGGTAAAAGAACTGACAGTCTTTATATTCTGGAAGGTTCTACAGTGACTGGTGAAATCGGACATCCTTCATCCGTTATAAAGTCGAAGTCAACTCGTTTGGAGCGGAGGCAACTTGGTCATAAGAGGGAAAATGTATGACTGTTTCGTTGAAGAGAGGTTCTCTTTTGGATGCAGGTTTTGAAAAGTTAAGGCACTATATTCGTGAAAATCAGACCCGATTAGTTTTGATTTGGCAGTGTACAAGTCGAAGGCTAGAAGTCTTCTAGTTTCTAAGTACAGATTCGACTTAGTTAATTCCCTGCATAGTTCAAGATAGACTCGTGGCGGGCTTTGGCAAAGATGGCGTTGTGGAAATGTGAGTCAAGGTGGAGATTTGTTAAGTGTGACTCCTATTTTAAGTCAAATTTGAAAAATAATCTTTTAGTTAAACTCTGTTTATTTATTTCAGTCAAACACTGATTAGTTTAGATTATTTTTTTATTATTTGACATATGAATTTAGCCTATAAATAGACTCTGTTACAACCTTAGAAATAACACCCATTAGAGATTAGAACTCATAACACAATTAGAGAATTTTGTGTTTACGTTTTGAGAGTTCTTTGTTTTCGGGTTTTTAGGGTTTAGTTTTATCTTCATCTTTTGTACTCTTCGTTCTTTTGCCGTTATAATAAAATTATATTTGTCCGTGATTTTTTATCCTCTTTAGAGGAGTTTTTTCACGTTAAATTTGTGTGTTTAATTTCTCAATTTATTCCACTATTTTTATTATTTGTTGCTTAATAGGGTCGATCCCTAACAAATAATTACTATCAATTTTTTCAAAATCACTTTTCTACGGCACTGTTAAACTTAAATGATAATCTGGCCTTTAATCACTCTTAAAATTTTTTAACAGAGAGCTTATCTCTTAGCAATAGTTTGGGCAAACAAAAATAATGTATATATGAAAACGAATATTGAATTTGAATGTACAATCAATTTTTTGAACAATTAATTAAAAAGAATGTTTGAATTCAAAAATTTTAAAAATTTTGATAAAAAATGTGGAAGCGCAGACTTGTGTGATGAATAGTAATGATAATAATGATAGAAGTTGTTTTCCTGGCACAAGCAACTTATGGGATTCGTCCATTTGGTTCTATATTTCTCCGCTTCCTTGAGTGTTTAAGAGTTAAACGACAAATTATTAAGTAGAAAACACCAAACGAATTGAATTATTTTCTTAAGATGGTGTCGGTAATGTATCTGTAGATACCCATTTGAATTTTTAGAAAACTGAAAAAATAATTTATTTTTTCGATTGAATCAGCAGCAAGAAAATAAGAAAAAAGACAACTTTGAGTTTGAGTTTGGAGCTCTGAGATTTCGTTTGGTGATTTGAACGGTGAGGTGATATGTTTAAATGCGGGAAATAATATATATCGGACTAGCAACAATATGATGGAGTGAAATAGAGATTGAAGAAAGAGTAATTTGAAGCTTTGGTCATTATATTAAAGGATTTCGAGCCGATTTTTAGGAAATCTAAATCGTAGAAGTGAACAAATATTCTTCTTTTGTGCCACAATCGACACAAAAGGCTATTGTGAATGGCAACATTGACAATTAATGAGTACGGTGGCTAAAATTTTTAATTAAAAAAAGGAAATAAATAAAATAAAAGGAAATGAAAACAAAAAGAAAAATGTGAAAAGAAAGAAATAATAATAATAATAATAATAATAATAATAATAATAATAACAACGTGAACTATCTTAAGGTTCTCTTGTCATAACTTGAAATTGGTGTCATTTAATATAAGAATACAATTAATACATGCAGTAATGTCAAGGTAGAATTGTAGTTGTATCAAACAAAATAATCTCACGAAAATAATAATTAATTCGAATAAATGTAAACCCTAAGTTACTAATCACTCCATTTATATTTCATCTTTGGATAAATATATTAATTTGTAAATGACATCTTTGTGTAGTAATTAAATACTGACAATAAGCATCGCATGTTTTTTACAACAGTTGCAAATGAAATTTTGTTAAATATTAGCCTCCATTTAGGCCCATCAATATTAACATAACTTAAGTTATATGCATAAAACCCCAAAATTATAAAAATTTTATTGTTATTTAAATATATTTTTAAATTTTTAAATACTTTTTGTTTAAATTTTATAATTTTTTAAATAGTGAACCCGTCGGATCAAAGATCATATTGATTAAATTCAATCAAATCAAGAACTGATTATTTCACCAATTCACTGGCCCAATTTACAAGATTATGTATTATGTATTATTATTATTATTACGTGTCACTCATCATTTGATTATGAGAAGATAAGAAAGATGAAAACAAAGTGGACCTAATAATTAACCTCACATGTGAAATGTGTTATTGATGCATCGTTGAGAGCACCAAAAATATCCTATCCCTATAAAATAACGAAAAGAATAGTAAAAGAGAATTAGGGCCAAATCTTCAGACTGGATTTGCACAACTTCTTGTTCCTCGAGATCCCGGGCATAGTCGTGCCCAAGAAAAATGGCGTACCTGAAAAAAATAAAAAAAATAGAATTAAAAATATGGACGAATTGAGATTGTGTAACTTGAAATTGAAATTGTAAAAATAAACAGAGTCGTCAAAACAGATTCTTGGATTGAGAGATTCTAGCCTCTAGTTATCTCGATCCTCATTGGTTCAATCCTAGGCTTTTAGGTGATCCTTCTCGAACAGAATAAGCTAGTTATTGTAGAAGAGGACACCTACGACTACCAACTCTACTTAGATTTTAGACTTACGATTTAGAGGAACCTAACTCAAGCCAACCGTCACTTTTGTTGGACCGTCTTAAACTAGATCATCATTTCTCAATGGCAAATACCATGTCATTTTGTCTATTGGGCTTAACAACCACTGACACAGTAAGCTAACGAACCGACTGTGTCACCTTCCCAAAACATACAAAACGGTCGCCTTTGCACAAGATGAAAAGACTTTTGGAAGGACATAGACAAAAGCGTTAGTCCCGTAATGCGGAGAAACGATGAATTAAGCGTCAGTCCCGTAATGCGGAGAAACGATGAATACTCGTTGAGAAAGCTAAGTGCAGATTTTATGCCTCATGAACCTTTTTTGAGGAATCATGACAACCTTTAGCTAGATGAGTTTAGTGGCTCATGCTTTTCGGGAAAAAAAAAGAAATAAGTTTACTAAAATGGAATTTTATTGAATAAATAAAAAGGAACAAAAAGCTAAGAGCTTTAGAGAGAGGGAGTTTTTACAGAAAAGATTAGTGCAATTTGTGTCACGCCGTCCCCTATTTATATTACTTAGAAAACCTAGTTTTTTCCTATTTAAATTCTAAAAGATAAATAAAGATAAAAGCTGAAATTAAATCTAAATAATAATCTTAACAATAATCCTAATAGAATTCAATTTAAATAGAGTCTTGTGTTTATAAAATCTCTTATTTGAATTGTTGCCCCCAAGTCTTCCACACTTTGTATTTTTGGCACCATTTCTTTCCTATTTTGCATTTTGACCCATTTTGTTTCAAATTCACACTTTTTGCCCCCAAATTTCCTTTTGGCTTCAATTTAATCCCTACCAGATAAAAACCCATAAATAGCTCAAATTAGTAGGATTATATTCAAAATAAGTATGTAATTAATACATAAAAATATGTTATTCCAGAGTATTATCAAATTCCCCCTACTTAGCCCATGCTTGTCCTTAAGAATAGTTCCTATCTACTGTGAAATTTAGATTTTACCATGAAAGAAATATTACTCCAAAGTTTTATAAAAATTAGGCATAATGCATATGAAAAATAAAGAGAACCTTTAGCTTGCTTTAAGTAAAACTGGAAAAGTATTCCAATTTAAACATGCAAAAATCAAAACCGACTTGGATCATTTCATGAAAATTAGGTAATTTACTAAACTTACCAAGACACCCTATTTGTTTCCACCCTTAATCCCCAAATGCAATTCATTATTATTACTTATTTTTCTTTTTTTTTAATAAAATGTTGAACCTTTTGACGCAAAGACAGATGACAACCAAGCAGCCCACCCTGGTTATTCAGCCCAACACATTCCTAAAAATTTTTTGTTTAATTCCGGTTAGCAGAGTTTGTAATACCCCGAAAATTACTACAGTAATAAATTAAGATAATATTCTTGACATAGTAAAATAAGGAAATAAAGTGATAAAAGGGTAATTTTGAGTTATGTCAACATTGGGAAGTATGTTATGACATATTAATTCAAGAAAGGATTAAATTGTAAAAGTGAGAAAAATTTTATTGCCCAAGAGTAAATACTCAAAATTTGAGGGGTTAAAATGTAAATATGAAAAATTTGAAAGACCAATAGTGTAAATATTTTAAGGGTGGAATAATCTAGAAACTAAGAAAAATGGATGAATTGGGACCAAATTGAATAGGTGAAGAATTATGAGGGACTAAATCATAATTTTACCAAATTAAGTGATGACTCAAGATGGAATTTTAAAAGATCTAAAAGGCAAAATGGTCAATTACAAGAAAGAAAAATCTAGAAAATAATGATGATGTTGGAGATATTTTAGATTAATTAAATAAATAAATATTAGTTTATTAATATTTTAATTTAATTTTTAAATGAGATTTTATTATTTTATTATTATTTTATTATTATTTTATTTAATATATATGGAAGGAAAGATGAAGAATTTTCATCTTCTTCCTATGCAACTAACGTATGAAGAGAAAAGAAAGAAAGAAACTTTCATTTCTTTACAATTTGACCCTTTCACCAAATACTCACCATTTTCACTTAGAAATCAAAAGAATTTCCATGTCCATCAAGAGAGAAAGATAACAAGGAGACTATGGGGAGTTATAATATCAAGTTAGGTTCAAGAAATAGAAGCTGGAGGAGAGAAAAAATCAAGTTAAAGGTTGCAACTAATAGGACAAGGTAAGAACATCAAGATTAATTCAATATATTTTTAAGTTTGTTATTATTGAAAAAGCATGGAAATGATGTTATAGTAGAGTTTTCTTAAATAAAGTCTTATGTTCTTGATATATTAGTGAAGGGAAATAAGAGAAAGTGATGGAAAATATTATAGAGAAAATGAATAAGGAAGTTATAAACTTAGTAATCAATATCATGCATTAAAACAGTTTTGGACAGCAGCAGTAGTCTAACTTTGAAAAATCACCAAAAATTGTGGGAATCGAATTAGAGGATGTAAAATATGAAGTTAAATATTATTGAGTCTAGTTTATCATAGAAGAAATGGTGTAAGCAATGGAAGTATAAATCATGAGATATAATAGGTTTTGTGAGACAAGGTCAGAATGATTTCGGGTTCCGCTGTTCTAACTTTGGAAAATCATAAAAAATTGGATAAAACTAATTAGGGGTTTAAATTTATATGTTTAAAATCCTTAATTAGTATATTTTCAAGATAAATAAACTAGGACATCATTAAAATTCTGTACAATGAGATAATTAATTTTTAGTGAAGAGAGTTTGGAACAGTCAAACAGTGAAATAGGGGAAAATTTAAAGAATAAACTGTACTTATTGGTTGAACCAAAAGTTCTGAAATTTTTATGGTAAGAATATATGTGAGTCTAGTTTCAAGTAAAATTAACGGATCTTAATTTGGAGCTCTGTAGCTCAAGATATAAATAATTTTGTGACTATGACTCAAGTGGACAGCTTTGAATGAACAAATAAATAAATAGTGAAATTATAGATAATGTTACATATAAGCATGTTATATACATTAAGAATGTGGAATGGAGAGGTGGAGGAGGAAAAATATATGATTATTCAACTAGCATGAGTTTTCATTAAAAATGGCCAATTTGCATGTTTTAGGTTCAAGGATTAAATTGAATAAAAGTAATATTTTAAGGGTAAATTGGTAAAAATGTCAAAAAGTGACCAAATTTCATGAATGAATTTTTTTATTATTTAAATTAGTAAATTGAATGAAATATTAATTTACATCAAGATTGGGTGGAAATTTGAGAAAAAAAGAAAATTTTCAAAATGTCCCTGAATTTTGGTATTTCTACAATTTAGCCTGGTAAGTTTGTGTGAACTGTATTCTGTATAATTTTAATTGAAGTGAATTCTATTTGGTAATGAATATTATATATGTGTGTGTTTTATTATTGGAATGGAATTATTATTGGTAATATGTATATTTGATGCATTGAAATGATTATCGGACGCTCAATTGAGTTGGAAGCTTGTTGGAGATATATCATATTATCCATTGGTTCTATCGATAATTTTGGATAATTTGATTCGGTTATAATGGCATGTAGAAGTTAAATTGGTTAACGTTAGCTCATTAATGTTTTAATTTTGATTGGTTATAAATACAAATGTTTGATGAAATGAAATGTTTGTAAATTAATTTGTAAACTCCAGTAATGCTCTATAACCCTATTCTGGAGATGGATACGGGTTAGGGGTGTTACAGAGTTTTACCTAACACGTTACACAACCTTTTGACGCGAAATAGGATGACAACCCAAGCACCCTACCCTGATTACTCAGTCAGTCACGTTTTAAGCTACACTCATAACCATGGAGGCATAAAAAAATTTTATTGTAATGAAATAGAATTTTAATTTTGGAGGACTAGGAAAAACAATCAAGTGTCAAAAATAAGTTTTGGCAACTCCCTAACAGTCATGAAAATAAATTTAGCATACAATTGTATTAGGTGTCCTCTTTGCATTTAGACTTAATCAATTAAAAGTAAGATAGGGCTAACTCCATTAATCATAATTATTTTAGCCTAATAGAAATAAAACGTCAGAGTCGAAGTCAGAATCGTCGAACACAACTGCTAGTTGGGCCGAAAAAGCTTGTGGCCATCGACGAGTCCGGTGTCGAGAGGGGTCGGAAGCCGAAGATGGTGGTGGCGATGGTAGGTGTGAAGCAAGCGATGGGGGAAACGGTGGAGGAAAAAAAAGGGCTAACGGTGGTGGTGAAGTCGAGTGGGAAGGTGCGGTGTCACGTGGAGGAGAGGGGGACTGGGAGGGTGCAGCTTCGGCTAAGTTGACGTGTTGGGGTTTCAAAAATCAATGTCAGTGGCTGTTGACGGAAAAAGAAGGTTTGACAATGGCACGACTTCTAGTCCTAACCATGGTGGTGGGAAAAAATCGATGGTGGGGGTAAGGGAGAAAGCTAGCGGCGGCTGGAGGGGTGCTTGGGTGAAAATGGGGAAAAATTTAGGGTTTGAAGGTGTAGAATGAAGGGTGTTTGGTTGTAAAATGGGTGTTTGGACGTAGGTTTTGGGTAAGTTTAAAGTAAGGTGTTTGGTTGTAGTTGCTTTATGCAGCATCTAGGGTTTTTGAGGCATAACAAATGACATGGGGCTCTCTGTCTATCTTTTGTCCCAACACGGCCCCCACATTGTTCTCGCTTACATCGCACATAATTTAAAATGGGTAGTTCTAATGTGATGCTTGTACTACAGGAGCGGAAACCAACTTCTATTTGAACGTGTCAAAAGCCTTCTTACATTTTGGGCTGAACTCAAATTTCTTATCTTTCTGCAATAATTCGTATAGTGGTTCAACTACCTTTGAGAAGTTCTTTATAAAGCGCCTGTAAAATCTTACATGGCCAATGAAAAAACATATTTCCCTTACAGTTGAGAGATATGGCAAAGAATTTATAATGTCAGTTTTGGTCTTATCAACCTCAATCCCTTTAGCTGAAACTATATGTCCTAGAATTAAACATTTATCTACCATAAAATGACACTTTTCATAATTCAAGACAAGATTAAATTCTATGCATCTACTTAAAATTATCGTGAGGTTTTTAAGGCATTCATCAAAACAGTTCCCATATACAATAAAATCATCCATAAAAACTTCGATGATGTTTTCTACATACTCAGAAAATATACTCATCATACATCTTTGGAAGGTGGCTAGTGCGTTGCAAAGTCCGAATGGTATCCTTCTATACACAAATGTGTCGAATGGGCATGTAAAAGTGGTTTTTTCTTGGTGGAAGAAACCTGAGTATCCATTAAGACAGTAAAAGTAAGTTTTACCAGCTAAATGCTCAAGCATTTGATCTATAAAAGGAAGAGGGAAATGGCCTTTTCTAGTATAAGAATTCAACTTCCTATAATCAATGCAGACATGCCACCCATTTTGCACTTGGGTTGGTACCAGGTCGCCCTCATCATTTTTCTTTACTGTCATGCCTGTTTTCTTAGGCATGACCTGCACCGGACTTACCCATCTACTGTCAATAATGGGGTATATTACGTCAGCATCTAGAAGCTTAATTATTTCATTTTTACCACATCCATCATATTCGGGTTCAACCATCTTTGCACCTTCGCTTTGGTTTCATGTTTTCCTCCAAGTAGATCTTCTGTGTGCATGTCAAAAGGCTTATCCCTTTTAAGTCAGCAATGGTCGAGCCAATCATCTCTTTATGGTTTTTTAGTACCTATATCAAACTTTCCTCTTCAAGCTTAGAGAGTCTATAAAATAACCTATCCCTATAAAATAACGAAACGAATAGTACAAGGGAAGTAGGGTCAAATCCTTAAGGACTAGATTTACACAACTTCTTGTTCCTCGAGATCTCGGGCACAGTCATACCCAAGAAAAACGGCATACCTGAAAAAATAAAAAAATAGAATTAAAAATATGGACGAATTGAGATTATATAAATTGAAATTGAAATTGTAAAAATAAATAGAATTGAAAAAAGGGATTCTTCGATTTAAGAGATTTTAGCCTCCGGTTGTCCCGATCCTCCTTGGGTTCAATCCTAGGCTTTTAGGTGATCCTTCTCATAACAGAATAAGTCAGATATAGTGGAAGAGGACGCCTACAACCACCAGTTCTACTTAGATTTTAGACTTGTGTTTAAATAGAGTCTTGTGTTTATAAAATCTCTTCTTTGAACTTTTGCCCCCAAGTCTTCCACACTTTTTATTTTTGACACCACTTATTTCCTATTTCGCATGTTGGCCCATTTTGCTTCAAATTCACGCTTTTTGGCCCCAAATTTCCTTTTGCCTTCAATTTAATCCCTACGAGATAAAAAACCATAAACAACTCAAATTAGTAGGATCATACTCAAAATAAATATGTAATTAATACATAAAAATATGTTATTCCAGCATTTTCAGTTATATATAAGGGTTAAATCATAATTTAGTCCCTAAAGTTGTACCAAATAATTTGTTTAGTACTTAAAGATTGTATTGCATCAATTTGGTACCTGAAGTTCGAAAATGTTTATACCCATTACTCCAAAGCCTAATTCCATTAAAAAAACTATTTTTTCGAAATAAATTCAAAAATAAAAATAGAGAAATAACAAAAAAGTCTCAATTTAAAAAAAATTGAAAAAACTTAAAATTTATAAAGAAAGTCAGAAAATATGAAAATATAATTTTTAAAAAATACATAAAATAAAAATTAGCGAAAATTCAAAAAGAAAAACAAAATTAAAAATTTAGAAAAACACTGAAATAATATAGAAATATAAATGCCCACAGTACCTATTATTAACGTTGAATTTTCTAACTTTTTCCTAAAAAATTGCTTTTAGATTTTATTTTTTAAAAATACATTTTTTTTAATAATTTGAGTCTCATGGCTATAAAGTTCTTTTAATTTAGCAATATGTCATATTTTATGTTTCTAAAAATGTTTTAGTCTCCAAAGGTGTAGTCTCGACCAAAAAAACAAACAAGAATTTGATTTTTTTTTTCCTCTAAGTCTTCAGAATTTGTGATTACCGTTTTTAATAGTAATGTTGTCACTAAAATTCTATTCTGTATCTACCTTATTTTACTATTGCACTTCATACTTATTGATGATTTAATTTTATTATTAATAATTAATTATGATATATATTATATTTAAGATGGATTTTCTTATTCATGGATATCAATTAAATAAAATATTTGCATTTAAAATTAAAACTATGACATTAATTTTTTTTTAATTTAAATCAATTTGGCTCTTTTAACATAGGGAAGTCGAATTGCATAAACAGTCAATGTATTACCTATTTTATTCATGTTTACCACCGTGCTTAAAGAAATGCTCACTTTTTTAGGGTGTGCTTACCATTGAGATTGGAAAACATCATTCAACCCAAACAATGATTTCAAACCAAACATTAATTTTAAACTAGGATTTTAAGCCAATCCAAAACTTTTACCTTTTACCTTTTGAAAAAGTACTTTTCAATTAAAAATCTTTTTATTCCTCATTAAATCTTCTATTTTATAACATTACGTCTAAAATAAATATTTTATTTTTCTAAAATTATTTATAGACAACAATAATAAACACTATTAATTTTTCTAAAAGCACTTTTTCACTGTAATATTAAACTTAAATGATAAACTTGCCTTTTAACCACTCTTTTCTAACATATAGCATATCTCTTAGCAACGATTTGGGACAACAAAATTAATGTATATATGAAAACGAATATTGAATTTGGATGTCCAATCAATTTTTTGAATAATTAATTAAAAATAATTTTTTAATTCAAAAAATCTAAAAGAATTTGATAAAAAATATGTGGAAGGGCACACTTGTATGATGAATAGTAAAGATAATAATGATAGAAGTTGTTTTCCTGGCACAAGCAACTTATGGGATTCGTCCATTTGGTTCTATATTTCTCCACTTGCTTGAGTGTTTAAGAGTTAAAGGACAAACTATTATGTATAAACACCAAACGAATTGGAAGGCTTTTGTCTTCTTCAAATTTTACATTCAATATCATCATCACAATCATGGTAATTTACTTTCATGAATAAACTTTTATGTCCCATTTTAACCTGAATTATTAAAAATTATTAAGTCAATTATATTTTTAAGATGGTGTCGTTGTCCAGCGACATTGATTTAAATTTTTTAAAAAATTATTTTAAAAAATGAAAAAAATTTACTTTTTTGATTGATTCAGCAGCAAGAAAAAAAAAAGAAAATTTTTCGGATTCAAAACTCTAAAAATCTGTTCATGATCTGAACGGTGAGGTGATGTATTTAACTGTGAAGAATAATTTATATTCGACTAGTGACAATCTGATAGAGTAAAACAGAGATTAAAGAAAAAGTAGTTTGAAATCTTGATCATTGTTTTAAAGGATTTGAAGTCGAATTCTACAAAATTTAAATTGTAGAAGTGAATGAGGAGAAAAAGCCCCTGTGAATGGCAACATAGATGGTTATTGAGTATGGTCGTTAAAATTTTCATTTAAAGAAAAAGGAAATAAATAAAATAAAATGATAGGAAAACAAAAATAAAAACGTGAAAAGAAATAAAGAAAGAATAATAATAATAATAATAATAATAATAATAATAATAATAATAATAATAATAAGAGAATTTTGGGGGCGATGCTTTTGTACAAATCTGCAACTACACGTGAAGTGGAATAAAAAGTTAAGCATGTCGCTCAGCCTTGCGCTTTCGAGGCGCTCCATTCATCACGAATGGGGCCAGATTTCTCAATGAGTGAAAGTGGTACTAATAATTTACCTCACATTTGAAATGTGTTATAAATATATATGTGGATGAAATTTTTGCTACCATGCTAAAATTGAAGATTTTAATTTTGGTGGATTTTAAGTTTTTATATATTTTAAAATTTAAAATTTTAATCTTAATTTAAATGATAATCGTTAAATTTGTTGGGTCAAATTTTGTTATTAGTCAATTACTATGCATAAATTATGAACTTAATTCATGTATTTCAATTTGATCACTTTCAGTCATTATATTTTTCAATTTTGGAATTCTGGTACTACTTAAATGGTAACTATTAAATCCATTTACTATAATGATATAAGATTTTTGTGAGTATTATGTAAAATAGCTACTTATCACATTTTTAATGTATATATTTATTATATTGTATATACCATTTCAACTAAATTCATTTAATTTTTATAAATTTATTATATAAATTTAAGTACAAATATGTGTCATTCTCTAATAACAATAATAATAATAAGTGGATGACATAAGATGTGTCAAAACATTTATCTTCAATTCTGATGCAGAAAGGCAGGCGGTCATTTTTAGTAAAAATACATAAATATATCACTAAATTATTAGTAGCATTCTGTTTTCCTTACTAAATGATAATACTCTAGAATGACATATTTTTATTTATTAATTATATGTTTATTTCGAGTATGATCCTATTAATTTGAGTTATTTATAGTTTTTTTATCTGTTAGAGATTAAATTGAAGGCAAAAGGAAATTTGGGGGCTAAAAGCATGAATTTAAAGACAAAATGGGACAGCATGCGAAATAGGAAAAAAGTGGTGCCGAAAATATAAAGTGCGAAAGGCTTGAGGCAAAAATTCAAAGAAGAGATTTATGAACAGAAGACTCTATTTAAACTTGAATTTTATTAGGATTATTGTTAAAATTATTATTTAGATTTAATTTCAGCTTTTATCTTTATTTATCTTTTAGAATTTAAGTAGGAACAAACTAGGTTTTTTTTTAACTACTATAAATAGGGGATGGAGTGACACAAATTGACACTCATCTTTTCTGTAAAAGCTCCCTCTCCCAAAAAGCTCTAGCTTTTTGTTCCTTTTATTTTTCAATAAAATTTCATTTTATTAAACTTATTTCTTTTTTCCAAAAGGCATGAGCCACTAAACTTATCTAGCCAAAGGTTGTTGAGATTCCCCAAAAAGGATTCATAAGGCTTAGAATCCGCAGCTAACATTTTTAACAAGTATTCATTGTTTCTCAGCACTACGGGACTGACGCTTCCATCCATGTCGCTTCAAAAGTGATCTTTTCATCTTGTGCAAAGGCGGCCACTTTATATGTTTTGGGAAGGTTGCACAGTGGGTTCGTTAGCTTACTGCGTCAGTGGTTACCGAACCCAATAGACAAAATGGCGTGGCATTCGCCATTGAGAAATGACGATCTAATGTAAGACGGTCCCAAAAAAGTGACGGTTAGCTAGAGTCAAGCTCCTCTATATCGTAAGTCTAAATTCTAAGTGGAGCTGGTGATCGTGGGCGTCTTCTTCCACTATAACTAGCTTATTCTGTCATGAGAATGATCATCTAAAAGCCTAGGATTGAACCCAAGGAGGATCGAGATAACCTGAGGCTGGAATCTCTCAATCCAAGAAATAAAAGTTAGAGGTGGTAGGGACTCAGAGTAACCCACCGTCAAAAATAGAAGCAAACGACAAAGTTGAGTCTAGGGTTAATGAAAACCCTACTCACACACTAGAAAATGAAAGAATAGGAGTCAATCCACCAGAAGAAGTGCTTAATGCTAGGGTTAACGAAAACCCAAATCTAACACATCAACCTATAGCTCAAACGATTCAGCAATTGGCCGAAGCTCCTGCAGAACAATCGTTGTTATGCATTGCGTATCCTACTATGGATACTAATTTTGAACTGAAGTCAGGATTAATCTAGTTACTGTTGACTTTCCACGGATTATAAAATGAAAATTCACACAAACATGTAAAAGAGTTTCATATGGTTTGTCTTAGTATGAAACCTTAGGGCGTAACTGAGGATCAAATCAAATTGCGTGCTTTCCCTTTTTCTTTAGCAGATTCTACTAAAGAATGGTTGTTTTATCTACCTCCTGGATCTATTACAACTTGGACTAATCTTTCTAGTTTGTGTCTCAACAGGTTTTTTCCAATATTGTGTGCAGCTGAGTTAAGAAGGGAGATCATTGGGATAAGGTAAAAAGAAGTAGAGTTTCTTTACGACTATTGGGAGTGATTTAAGAAGTTGTGTGCAAGTTGCCTACAACATGGTATAACCAAACAGTCTCTACCCCAATACTTTTATAAAGGCTTGAAGCCCATAAAAATGAACATGGTAGATGCAGCCAGTAGAGAGACGTTGGTCAATATGACTCCCCAACAGGCAAGAGACTTGATTTCCATGATGGCTGCAAATACTTAGCAATTTTGAGCCAATCCTGAACCTACTAGAAGGGTTCACCAGCTAAGTAAGTCAACTTTAGAAGATAAAGTTGATAGACTTACTAATATCGTGAATTATATTTTTGTACTAAAAATAGGACCAGCCCGACTGTGCGGAATTTGTGCAACACCCGAACATACAATTGATGCATGCCCTAGTTTGTGTGACGATACTATAGCCTATTTAGATGTTGTGAGAAACTTTTTGGACCGTCCCAAAGGCGATATGACCCCTATGCAAATACATATAATCCAGGATGGAAAGACCATCTTAACTTGAGTTATGGGCAAACCTGCAGTATAACCAACCATAACAAAACCAATTTCCACAATAAATGCAAGATTTAGGTACCTCTCTAGAAACCATGGTCAATAAATTAGTAGCTAATGTATTTGATTCCAACAGCAGATAAAACAACAAACTGTTGATTTCCAACAGCAAATAAATGGCAAACTCTTGATTTCCAAAAGGAAACAAAGGATTTTCAACATAAAATCGAGGCGTCTATAAGATAGTTGACTACACCAATTGAGAAAATAAACTCACATGGAAAGCTGTCGTCACAAACTGAACCTAACCCAAGACAACACACAAATGCAGTGACGTTGTGAAATGGAAAAGTACTAATATCAAATCATTGTTGGAATCTTGATCAAGATTCTGCACAAAAAAAAGCAAGAGAATGATGAACAAGTCCGAACGAAACCTCCATTACCCATAATTCAACCTTCATTTCCAAGATGATTGAACCAACATCGGAGGCGTAAAGAGGAAAAAAAGATCCTCGAAACATTCAAAAAGGTCGAGATCAACATACCATTATTGGATGCCATCAAACAAATTCCACGATATGCCAAGTTCCTTAAGGAATCTACAGTGTTGCAGCGGAGGATGCCAGTTAAATGTAAAGATAAGGGCATGTTTGCAATACCATGCAAAATAGGCCACTTAGAAATTAAAAAAATTATGTGTGATTTAGGGGCCACCATAAATGTAATGTCTTTTTCTATATATGAATCACTTAACGTGGGTTTTTGGATGAAAACAAGTGTTATTATTCAATTAGCAAATAGGTCTATTGTGCATCCCGAAGGAGTCCTTGAGGACGTATTAGTGAAAGTCAACAGACTTATCTTTCCTGCAGACTTTTATGTGATAAAAATGGAAGAGGATAACGCTCCTGGGTCTTTGGATGTCTTGTTGGGGTGACCTTTCTTTAGTACTGCATATACTAAGATTGACGTGCGTAGCGAAACCCTCACGATGGAGTTTGACGGGGAGATCGTGAAGTTTAACGTTTATGGCACCAGATCTGGAATTAAAACCACTTTCTGAGCATCTCAAATGCATATTTTTGGAGAATGATGAGATCATTGTAGACTTAAAAAGGATCAACCCCTTGACATGCACACATAAAATTTTCTTGGAGGAAAATACGAAACCAAAGAAAGAGGTGCAAGGATGATTGAACCCAAATATGGTGGATGTGGTAAAAAATGAGAATTTCCAAGCCTATACGAATGAAAAAAATTAGCTGGAACATCCCCAATACTAGTTGGGGCGTCAAGCTAACGATGTTAAATAAGCGCTTGTTGGGAAGCAACCCAAATTTATTTTGTTTTATTTTATTTTATTTATATTTATAGTTATAGCTATATTCTTTATTTTCTTTATTTTCTTGCACGTTAATAAATTTTAACTCTCTTCTTATATCCAGGAGAATCGAGGAATTGAAAAAAATAGATTTGGAAACAGGCGAAAATAGTAACGAAAACGACATGAGGAGTGTCCTAAACCCTTTCTTTTCATCATATTTATTAATATTATTTTTCACACCGAGGAATATGTGTTTATGGCTACTCTTCTCAATAATGTTGTTTTCAAGGTTTGAACCTGCATTATCATTTGAACATGTAATGTGTCTTATCATTACACCCAATATTGGTGAGTTACTCTATTCTATTCTTAATTAATTATTATGATATATATTAAGTTTAAGATGGATTTTCTTTTTCATGTTTACCAATTGAATCAAATATTTGTATTTAAAATTTTAACTTGACATATCGAAAGTCTGCTACTCTAGCACGTCTCTGGTCTACTACTCTAGCATGTTTTGGTTTTTCTTTAGGGTTTTTTTGGCTTATTTCTCTTTGTTCTAGCAACAGCGGTTCTTGGGAGGGAGTGTTTCTTATCAATCTGGTTCATTTTGATTCATGGAAATGGAGGATGAAATGGTAGAGTTAACATTGGAAGATGAGAAAGAGGAGATTTTGCAAGTACAAAAGGAAATTGATTCTGCAACGATGGGGAGATTTTGCAAGTACAGAAGGAAATGGATTCTACAATGGTGGTTTATGATCTTTTTCTAGTTGGATGCTTTCTTATGGTGAGTGTAATCCAATTTCTGGCAATGAGAAGCACGATGTCAAATTTATGGCATCCTCTGAAAGTAATAGGTTGAGGTAGAAAAGATTTTGGTTTGAGGCATGGTGGCTGATGAAAGAATCTTTTGAGGAGGAGGTTAAACGAATATGTCAGTCTACTTCAAGTGATATGTTGGCTAAGCTAGAAGGTGTGAGGAAAGGCTTGGTGAGATGGGTGGGTTCTATTAAAAATAAAAAGAAGGGCCTTAAGAGGGATCTGACTAGAAAATTGGAGGAGATGATGGGAAAAGAAGGAGATGTCAAGAATATTGTTGAACTATTTTAAGATTCTCTTGTCATAACTTGAAGTTGGTGTCATTTAATATAAGAATACAATTAATGCATGCTGTAATATTAGCAGGTGTAATTGTAGTTGTATCAAATAAAACAATCTCACGTAAGAATTCAAATATAAAACAAAATAATAATTAATTCGAACAAAGGTAAACCCTAAGATACTAATCACTCCATTAATATTTCATTTTTAGACAAATATATTAATTTGTAAGTGATATGTTGATGTAGTAATTAAACACTGACAATAAACTTACATGTTTATTACAACAGTTGCAAATGTAAATCTGTATAATATTAGTCTCCATTTAGGTCAGTCAATATTAACATAATTTAAGTTACATGCATACAACCGAAAAATTATAAAAATCTTAATGTTATTTAAATGTATTTTTAAATTTTTAAATAGTTCTTGTTTAAATTTTATGATTTTTTTTAATTTTCAATTTTTTTAAATAGTAAATCTATCGTATCAAAGATCAGTTTGATCGAATTCAATCAAATCAAGAATTGATTATTTCACTCGTTCAATCACCGGTCCAATTTACAAGATTATGTAATTTAAAGAATTATTATTATGAAAAAGAAAAGAAAAGGATAATACCCAAGAGAGCCTTTTGGACCTCCTTCTTCTTCTTCAAACATAAAAATAGAGAAAATAACAAAAAAAAAATCACAATTTTTAAAAAACTGAAAAAAAAAAATTAAAGTTATAAACAAAATTCAGAAATTATGAAAACATAATTTTTAAATATTGAAATATAAATGTCTACATTACCTTTTATTAACGTTGAATTTTCTAACTTTTTCCTAAAAAATTGCTTTTATATATTATTTTAAAATGCATTTTTTTAATAATTTTAGTCTCAGGCCTATAAAAGTTCTTTTAATTTAGCAATATGTCATATTATTATTATTATTATTATTATTATTATTATTATTATTACCTTTAACATGGATTTTCTTATTCATGGATATCAATTAAATAAAATATTTGTATTTAGAATTTTAATTATGATATTTAACTCTCTTTTTTTAATTTGAATAGATTTGGTTAATACTAATTTGTATCTAATTCAAGGAGCAATATTAGTTTATTATTCTTGTTGACACCATTTTTTGGATGAAAACGGGGTCGACTTGGATTTTGAAAAAAAGAATGAAAACGGGAGTCGCCACCAATCTTTCTTGATGAGGTGTGATCGGGTCACCTTTAAAAGCAGCTGTTTTTAATAAACAATTTAATTTTATTAAAACAATGAGTTTGGTCTACGAAATTTAGAAAAATGAGTTCGGGAGTCGGTTACGCACGAGGAAGGATTAGCACCCTCGATACGCCCAAAATTGGTACCTAGTTGATTACTTAATGTCTTGATGTCGAAAATAAAAACTCGAAAAGAATTTAAAAATACGATCCTTAAAAGAAACTCTGATAACGTGAATTGAAATATAAGATTCTCTTGTTCTTAAGGAATATCACATCCAGCACGTTAGGACCCGATACTCTAAACCATCGAACCAAGATTACCTTATAGTTTAATGAAACCATACTTTGAAGCTTTAAGAGGATATTTGGCTATTTAGTCAAACGAGAAATCGAAACCCAGCACGTTAGGGCACGTTTTCTCGAGTTTCCAAACGCGAAATATTGCCTTATTTAGAAACTTTTGCTTTGGAATAATAGCGAATCCGATATTTAAACAACGTTGATTATTTGTTTGGATTTTAAAAAAAACGATTTATTGGATAAATGCACCGAGGCTTGATTCGTGAGGCGATGATATGAAAAAAGATAACAATGAGCATGAAACAAATATACATGGATTTATCAAGTAAACAAATTAAAATAAACATCACGACAATACATCATTTAAATAATAACATCGACAAATAACCAATGAATTTAATCATATATAACAATCTTTAAAAATAAGGAAGATATAAAGTAAATTAAAACAAATAAAAATGTAAACAAACTTTAGAATGATAATAAATGAATTTAAAATAAATAATGTAGAAAAGAATTTTAAAATCCGTAATACACGAGGCAAATTAAAAAGATGATATATATGAATAATTTCTGTCCTTCAAAAAAAATATATATGCAAAAGTGTAAAAAAAACCATATGCAAACAAACCTAAAATAAATAATAATAGAATCATTTAAATAAATAAAAAGGATTTAAAATGGATGATAAATAACACGACTTAAGGTAGTTACGGTAAAAATAATTTCAAATGAATGATGTATAAAAGAAAAAAGAATATATATATATACATATATACATATATATATATATATATATATAAATAAATGGCTTAAAATAGGTATTACAAAAAAATAAAAGAAAATTTAAAATGAATAACCTACAGAATAGCTTGAATTAAAAGTTATATATGAATATAAAATATGTAATAGTTTAATATAAATAATTTATATAAAAACATATAAAGTAAACAACGTGTAGAAAGTTAACAAACAACACATGAAAGCATTAAAATAGAAATGAGACAAGTTCCTTAAAAAAGGGCTAAGTTTAAGGTAAAACGAATTTGTAAAGCAATCTTAAATGCATAATACATAAGTCAGCTTAAAGAATTAATAAAAATCTAAAATAAATAACATGTGAAACTGTTTAAGATAAATGAATAAATAAAAGTATATGTATATGAAAAATCAATAAAATATAAAAAGATTAATGTTATAAGATTAAGTATCGAATTAGAAAAGATTAAAATCAAGGGTCCTATCTAAAAAAAATAAAAAGGGACGCAGGGCCTAAAATAAGGCACACGTGAAAGAACAGGGGTTAAACATGCAATTATTCCCCAACTCTGAAGATGTATGTCGAATTTCGAAGCACCAGAGAACCGAGGGCTTAATCAAAAAACAAAAGAAAATTAAACAGTTAAATCTATGAAAAGATAAAATAATAAAAGGGGCCCGAGGTAAACAAGCCCAAAATTGAAGGGACCATGGGAGCGAATAGCCCATAGGTTCAAAACACACAGGTTCCCCCTAGACTGCGCCGTTTTGGGGCGTGGGGGTGTGTGTGTGAGGGTGCAAAACGGCAGTGTTTTGCATGGCCATTAAAGCCCCAAATTTTTTTATTTTTAACTTCATTTTCTTTCAAAAAAAAAGACAGAGAGTCTTCCTATTCTCTCTCTCCCTTTTCTATTTTTCCTCCCTTGCAGATAGGGTTTCGAGACCCATCCTCGCTGCCATCGTCTGACCGCCGCACCACCACCATACTCGGTGGCCGACAATGCACAAGAATAGGCCATTCGGCCTTGTTCCAAAAGAGTTTGAAGGCCTAGCCTTCTTGAGTCGAAAAGAACCGAAAGAAAGGGCCCTCACCCCTCTTTTAGCCCCGACGATGGAGGAGAGACCTCCCGCGAAGCAACCACAGGCGGTTCCGGTAAGGTTCTTCTCTTCCTTTTCTTTTTATTTTATGGCTACTCTTATTTAATAGATTCGTGTTAAAATAAAAAGAAAATATTAGAGAGATGAAAAACGAAATGGAAATAAAGAAAGTAGAATAAGAGATCAACCTTTTGTGTTTTTTCTTTTATTTCCAATGTTCGTTTGATACGATTTTTGTATATTCAAAGGTTCCCCCCTCCGTTCAGTCCTTCATTTTGGGTTTTATAACCCCTTTTTACATCATTTTTCTATTATTCTATCATGTTTTTTTGTCTTGATCTTGCAGGGCATGGAGGTGCTGGTAGTGGAGGAGGAGCATGCAGCGACAGATGGTGTCAGACGCGTGGACACGCGAAGCCAACGATTGGCGAATAGCGGTGGTGGACGTGCGCAGGAGGTGGCAGCAACAACATGCGGCTGGGGTTTCTTTTTGTGTTTGAAAGTTGGTGTAGTTTTGGGCCATTCGGGCCTCTAGGGTTTTTATTAATATTGGGCATTTGGGCTTGTAGTTTTTGTGTTTAAATTGGCTGAAAATGGGCTGCTTTTGTTTTTATTATTTGGGTCTATTTTGCTGGTATGGGCCCGGTTAGATTTTGGGCTTTACAGCTGCCCCTCTTTGCTCATTGTCGTGTAACGAAAACAGAGCAAAGACCAAGAAAGACCAAATTTGCCCGGGCTTGCCGAGCCTTGGCTTCTTTTGGTGCTTTTCTTCTTCAAGTAGCCTCATTCCAGCCTGCTACGTCTTGTTGCTTCGATCCACTCTACTGCAACTTCAGATATGCCTTGTAGCTTCAATCTACTCTGCTACGACTCCATGGGGATGAGATTTGTGTTTTTAGTCTGCTCCACTACTGCTTAGGGAGATAAGACTTATTTTTTTGCTCTATTCTACTGCCAGTACATGAAGACAAGATTTGCTTTCTTCGATCCACTCCCTACCAATATAGGGAGACAGGACCTGTTATCTTCGATCTACTTCACGCCAATACATGAAGACAAGATCTGCATCTTGGATCCACTTCCTATCAATATAGGAAGACAGGACCAGCCATCTTCGATCTACTTCACGCCAATACGTGAAGATAAGATCTTCTTTCTTTGATCTACTTCGCCACCAATATGGAAAGACAAGATCTGCTTTCTTGGATCCACTTCCTATCAATATAGGAAGATAGGACCTGCTATCTTCAATCTACTTCACGCCAATACATGAAGACAAGATCTGCTTTCTGCGATCTACTTCGCCACCAGTATGGGAAGACAAGATCTGCGTCGTCGATCCACTTCCTACCAATATAGGAAGATAGGACCTGCTATCTTCGATCTACTTCACGCCAATACATGAAGACAAGATCTATTTTCTGCGATCTACTTCGCCACCAATATGGGAGGACAAGATCTGCATCTTCGATCCACTTCCTACCAATATAGGAAGATAGGACCTGCTATCTTCGATCTACTTCACGCCAATACATGAAGACAAGATTTGTTTTCTGCGATCTACTTCGCCACCAGTATGGGAAGATAAGATCTGCATCTTCGATCCACTTCCTACCAATATAAGAAGATAGGACCTGCTATCTTCGATCTACTTCACGCCAATATATGAAGACAAGATCTGCTTTCTTCGATCTCAATCCATCCCACTGTAACTTCAGGGGTATAGGATTTGTTTCTTTGATCTGTCCTCTAGGGAGCATGACCTGCAAAATCCATTTCATGGACCTATTTATGCCTAGTGTTTAGGATGACATGATCAGGATGTGTATGTATTATATTTGTAGAATGTCATGAGAATGATCCATTTTAATGCTTAGGTTGTCATTCCTCATTGTTCATCAAGGTTCTATCACTGATGCCTTCTTGTTCAGCCAGTACCTTTGACAGAAAACCCAAAGAAATAGTTGCAATTTAGACTATTCTTCCTCCAATGCTTCTAACCCTTAAGTTTGGTCAATTCTAAACAATAGCCCTGTTTCAGGTCCTCGTACTATTTAAAAGCTTTCAGAGTAATATGCAGAACTCCTTCTGCATGTGTATTGTCAATCCATTAATCGTTATTTCAATGACAAATGCTTAAAAAAAAGATTATCAAAATGAACAAAATAAAATTTGCTGAGAGCAAAGCTCGAAATGAATAAATCACTCAAGATAGCAAATTTTGCTGAGATATGATGAAAAAGATTATTACAATGAATAAGATGGAAATTTATTGAGAGCAGAGCTCTAAATGAACAGATAGTAAATTTTGCTAAGATGTAAATAAGATAAAAACAGGTGCCCCAGATATCGCAGCATGAGCTTCTCCGCACAAACTCTGTGTTTAGAAGTCCTAAAAGACTTTGTTGATGCCCCAAGATGTAGTATCTCTCCTTCTTGTTAATTCGGAGAAGACAAAACTACTTTATGCCTCATCTTTGATCGAAAATTTGAATTGCCCATTCCTGGGTTTTCAATTCAAAACCCCCTTTGGTCTCAAGGTTCCCTTTGCGGGTTTTCGCCTTGGCCTCTCCCCTTTTTTTTTTTTAGGCAAAGTACGTCTTCACTGAATCCGAATTCACAGGATTGGGCAAGCTTTTGCCATCCATCCCAGTTAAAATTAATGCCCCTCCTGAAAAGGCCTTTTTTACTACATAAGGTCCCTCCCAGTTTGGCATCCACTTTCCTCTGAAGTCCTTTTGTATGGGAAGGATCTTCTTCAGTACCAAGTCCCCTTCATGGAAGTTTCTAGGACGAACTTTCTTATTGTAAGCTCGCATCATTCGTTTCTGGTACATTTGACCATGACGGATAGCTCTTAACCTCCTTTCTTCAATCAAGTTCAGCTGATCATATCGGGATTGGACCCATTCTGCTTCGTCTAACTTTAGTTCTGAAAAAACTCGGAGAGAGGGAATTTCAACCTCAATTGGTAGCACTGCCTCCATTCCATAAACCAAAGAGAATGGTGTTGCCCCGGTAGAAGTCCTGACGGACGTTCGATAAGCATAGAGGGCGAATGGCAACTTCTCGTGCCAATCTCTATAGGTCTCAGTCATTTTCCCCACAATCTTTTTGATATTTTTATTGGCTGCCTCCACCGCACCATTCATCTTCGGACGATATGGCGATGAGTTGTGGTGCTTGATCTTGAATTGATTACAAACCTCTGCTATCGTGCTATTATTCAAATTTAATGCGTTGTCTGATATGATCCTTTCAGGCATTCCATACCGACATATAATTTTCCTTCTTTAAAAACCTGCTGACAGCTGTCTTTGTGACGTTGGCGTAAGAAGTAGCCTCTACCCATTTAGTAAAGTAGTCAATCACTACAAAAATGAAACAATGTCCGTTTAAAGCCTTTGGCGATATCGGCCCAATGACGTCCATGCCCCACATGGAGAAAGGCCATGGGGAAGTCATGACGTGAAGAGGTGATGGACGCACATGAATTTTGTCTCCATAAATCTGACATTTATGGCACTTCTTAGCATATTTGATGCAGTCTCCTTCCATGGTAGACCAATAATATCCAAATCTCATGATCTGTCCGGCCATTGTGAAACCGTTAGCATGTGTTCCACAAATACCATCATGGACTTCTTCCAAGATCTGCTTGGCTTCCACAGCGTCCACACATCTTAACAGCACCTGATCTTTTCCTCTTTTGTACAGGATCTCTCCATCTAAGACATAACCACTGGCCATCCTCCTCAACATTCTCTTGTCATTCTCAGTTGCTTGGTTTGGGTATTCACAATTTTTCACGTATCGCAATATGTCCTGATACCAAGGGTTGTCGTCCTTTTCTTCTTCCCCGTCAATGTTACAACAGTGGGCTGGAGCATCATAAATGCTCATTTGGATAGGCTTCACATCCTCTGGTCTATTTACTTTGATCATGAAAGCCAATGTAGCTAAAGCGTCGGCCATCTGATTCTCGTCTCGTGGGAGATAACAAAAAGTGATGTCGTCAAACTCCTCAATCAATTCTAGGACTATCCTTCGGTAACTAATCAACTTAAGGTCTCTTGTTTCCCATTCGCCTTTGAGCTGATAAATTACCAATGCCGAATCCCCATATACCTCAACTACCTTGATTTTGCGTTCCATAGCCGCGCGGATTCCCATGATACATGCTTCATATTCCGCCATGTTATTTGTGCAATCAAAATCTAGTTTACTGGTGAAAGGATAATGATCACCGTTTGGAGATACCAAGACTACCCCAATCCCGTTGCCCATGGCATTTGAGGCTCCGTCAAAATTTAATTTCCAAGTATTGCCTTCTTGTGTGCTTGCTTCAGTAGTTGCCACATACATCAGATCCTCATTTGGGAAATCAAAGTTCAAAGGCTCATAATCGTCCAGGGCTCTACTTGCTAGAAAATCTGCTATCGCGCTCCCTTTTACAGCCTTTTGATTCACATAGGTTATGTCAAATTCAGATAGTAGAATTTGCCATCGGGCCATCTTTCCGTTTAGAGCAGTTGACTCCATCATGTATTTCAGAGGATCTAACTTTGAGATTAACCAAGTCGTATGGTACAACATGTATTGTCTCAATCTTGGAGTAGTCCAAACCAATGCGCAACATAATTTTTCAATTGGCGAATATCTCGTTTCGCATTCAGTGAACTTCTTACTGAGATAGTAGATCGCTCTTTCCTTTCGTCCTGACTCATCATGTTGGCCGAGCACGCCCCCCATGGAATTCTCAAATACTGCCAAGTATAGTATTAGCGGCTTGTCAGGGCAAGGTGGCATCAGTACTGGGGCGTTGGACAAGTAATGTTTAACTCTTTCGAAAGTTTTCTGGCACTCCTCATCCCATACACCTGGATTGTGTTTCCTAAGAAGACGGAATATGGGGTCACATTTCTCGGTTAATTGTGAAATGAATCGAGCGATGTAATTTAATCTTCCTAGGAAACCCCGAACTTCTTTTGAGTACTTGGCGGAGGTAATTCTTGTATGGCCTTAACTTTGTCTGGGTCAATTTCAATTCCCTTTTCGCTGACTAAGAATCCTAGCAATTTTCCTGATCTAGCCCCGAAAGTACACTTGGCTGGGTTAAGTTTTAGCTGGAACTTCCTTAACCTCAGAAACAGTTTTCTCAGAACTTGCACGTGTTCCCTTTCTGTTCTGGATTTTGCGATCATGTCATCAACATAAACTTCTATCTCTTTATGCATCATATCATGGAATAATGCTACCATGGCTCTCTGATACGTTGCTCCCGCATTTTTCAATCCAAAAGGCATCACTTTATAACAAAACGTCCCCCACATCGTTATGAATGTAGTCTTCTCCCTGTCTTCAGAAAGCATCTTAATTTGGTTGTAGCCGGAGAAACCATCCATGAAAGAGAACAGTGAGTATCCGGCCGTGTTGTCTACCAAGGTATCGATATGAGGCAGTGGGAAATTATCTTTTGGGCTGGCTTTGTTCAAGTCTCTGTAGTCCACACACATTCGCACCTTCCCATCTTTCTTAGGAACAGGGACTATATTGGCTACCCATTCTGAGTACTTGACCACCTGTAAGAAACCAGCATCAAATTGCTTCTTAACTTCTTCCTTTATTTTTAGCAAGACATCAGGCCTCATCCTTCGGAGCTTTTGTTGGACTGGTTTGCATTCTTCCTTTATAGGCAATCGGTGTACCACGATATCAGTACTTAACCCTGGCATATCTTGGTAGGACCACGCGAAGACATCTTTAAACTCTTGAAGCAACTCAACAAGGTCTTGCCTTGTTTCCTTGGCAATGCAAGCGCCAATTTTTACCTCTCTGCCCTCTTCTAAGATCACAACTTCTACTGATTCCTTATAGGGTAGAATTTGTTTTTCTTCTTCTTCCATCATTCTTAACAAATCCGGAGATAAAACGCTGTCTTGGTCACCTTCAAAATCTTGAGGATCATCTATACTCATGTCTTGCTCAAATAGGGACTCTGAATTAGTAACAGAGTCGCTCATCTCGTTGATATCTGAAGACCTGTTATTGGAACAAATGGAGGCCCAAATAAAGGATCTAAGAATACTTGTATGCATATTATGATTATAAAGGGAATGAAAAGAATGAAAGAATATTTGCTCAAGATGAAACTGAATGATAAGTTTTCACTGAAATTAGATTTTGGACATGTGCCTTTTACAAAAGATTCTTATCACCCCCAGGCTTAGGGCAATAAGTGTTCTGAATATTACTCTGAATTAGTTCTAAATGTTACAGGGATCTCTTCTGCAGTCCAGTTATTCAGAACACTTCCAGGTTCGTAAGGACGAATGCCCGATAAATTCCTTTCCACCCTTCCTTCCGCAGATATGGCATTGATGTCCAACCTCTCAATCCTTCCTTCTGTAACCTCATCCTTCTCTTCAGGGTGGACAATTCCCCCTAAAAAAAAGTCTTAGATATATGAGGAAAGGTTGTCGGTCCCCACTTAGCTTCTATCCCGCCCAAATGTGCTCTTCTCCTTTCTTGCTTTTTCTCCATCTCCTTCCTCCTTTCCCTCGCATTAGGCTTATATCCCAAACCATAACGGTCCTGTTTGTTAACTAGGATCGGTACTCCGACCCTTCCCTGGAGGTATTTTCCCAATCCTCTTCCAGGCAATGCTCCATTTCCCATCGTTAGCTGTAAGCTCATTGACGTAGCTTTGGATATCTTAGGCTCTGGAATTTTGCTCATCTCGATGACAAATGTGGCATTTACGAATTCCAATGATCGGAATGAACATTCTATCGCTTTACTATCAGCCTCTATGTATGGCATATCATCGGTGACTGATGCAATGATGTCTTCTTCTGCACCTATAGTCACCAATCGACCCTCTATCACCAATTTTAACTTTTGGTGAAGTGACGATGGTACAGCTCCTGCAGAATGGATCCAAGGCCTCCCCAATAGGCAATTGTAAGATGGTTTAATATCCATTACCAAAAAGTCCACCTCGTATGTATTTGGACCAATCAATAGAGGTATCTCGATTCTCCCCATCACTTTTCTCTCAGTGCCATCAAATGCTCTCACTATATTTGGCATGATTTCATGTGAGACTATCCTAT
>NC_053446.1:63240546-63303924 GCF_007990345.1 Gossypium hirsutum
CAACAGTGAATCCTGTTGTAAACCCAAACTGCTTACTAGACCTTTCATCCACAATGCTTCTTTCACTGCTTCTGCTAACGCCATATATTCCGCCTCAGTCGTAGATAAGGCTACGGTAGACTGTAACACAGCTTTCCAACTAATGGCTCCTCCAGAATAAGTGAAAACATAACCCGTCAGAGATCTTCTTTTGTCCAGATCTCCAGCATAATCAGAGTCCACATAGCCCGTGACACTGCTAGTGCAGTCACTCTGATCATATACCAAGCATAAATCTGCAGAACCTCTCAAGTACCTGAGAATCCATTTCACGGCCTGCCAGTGTTCCTTGCCAGGACAACTCATGTATCTGCTGACCACACTAACTGCATGTGAAATGTCTGGACGAGTGCAAACCATTGCATACATCACGCTTCCAACTGCACTCGAGTATGGAATGTGAGACATTTGCTGCTTTTCTTCATCAGATTGTGGTGACAACTCTGCAGAGAGTTTGAAATGTGGTGCCAACGGAGTACTCACAGTTTTCGCTTTATCCATGCCGAAGCGTTGAAGAACCTTTTCAATGTAGTTCTTCTGCGACACACGAAGCTTGCCCGCCTTGCGATCTCTGTGAATATCCATGCCCAAAATTTTCTTGGCAGCACCCAGATCCTTCATCTCGAACTCACCACTCAACTGCGACTTTAACTTGTTGATTTCCGACATGTTTTTGGAAGCAATTAACATGTCATCAACATACAGCAACAAATAAATGTGCGAACCATCTGAGAGCTTCCGATGATAGACACAAGCATCATAGTCACATCTTGTGTAACCATGCTGAATCATGAAGCTATCAAACCGCTTGTACCACTGCCTTGGGGATTGTTTCAATCCATATAAAGACTTCTTTAATAGACAGACATGGTCTTCTTTACCAGGAACTGTAAAACCCTCTGGTTGACGCATGTAGATTGTTTCCTCGAGCTCACCATGCAAGAACGCCGTTTTTACGTCAAGCTGCTCAAGTTCTAGATCAGACTTGGCCACCATGGCAAGTAATACACGAATGGAAGAATGCTTTACGACTGGGGAGAAAACTTCATTGTAGTCAATCCCTCTTTCTGAGTGAAGCCTTTAGCAACCAATCGTGCCTTGAATCTAGTTGCTTCAACCCCTAGGATGCCTTCCTTTTCTTGAAGACCCATTTGCAACCAACTATCTTCTGGTTACTTGGCGGCTTAACCAACTCCCAAGTATGGTTCTTGTGAAGAGATTCTATCTCCTCACTCATAGCAATTGCCCACTGTGCCGACTCATCACACGTGACAGCCTCATTATAACTGGAAGGTTCTATACCAATGGACTCCGCCACACTGAGCGCGAAAGACACCAGATTAGCGTAACGCGGATTTGGTTTGATTTGTCTCTTCGTTCTTCCAGTGGCAATGCTATATGGTTTTTCTTGAGGTGACTCATCTTCATCGGAATCTTGCACCTCAACTTGATCATCCTGGACTGAAGTACCTTCCGTAGGAATTGGAGCGTCCACCTGACACTCCACCTGCTTCTCAACACCGTGATCTCCCATTCTATCTGACTCCTCCTTTTCCCGGGAATTTGTGGTGGATCGAAGCATGGATGACTCATCAAAAGTCACATCTCTGCTGATGATGAACTTGGACGAAACCGGATCAGGACACCACAACCTGTATCCTTTCACCCCTTGGCCGTATCCAAGAAATATGCATTTCTTCGCCCTCGGTTTGAGTTTTCCCTCATTTACATGAGCATACGCAGGGCAGCCAAACACTCTTAAACCAGAGTAATCAGCAGGAGAACCAGACCATACTTCCTCAGGAGTCTTCAGCTCAATAGCTGTTGACGGAGATCTGTTAACCAAATAACAAGCAGTATTAACAGCTTCAGCCCAAAATTCTTCACCGAGCCCAGCATTTGATCGCATGCAACGAGCTCGCTCCAAGAGAGTTCTATTCATGCGTTCTGCAACTCCATTTTGTTGTGGTGTTCGACGAACAGTGCGGTGTCTCACTATTCCTTCATTTTTGCAGAACTCATTGAATTCACCTGAGCAAAACTCCAAGCCATTATCCGTCCGGAATCGCTTGATCTTCTTTCCTGTTTGATTTTCGATCAAAGCTTTAAATTGCTTGAAGTTGATGAGAACCTCATACTTGCTCTTCAGAAAATACACCCAAACCTTTCTCGAGTAATCATCGATAAAGGTAAGCAGATATCTGTAACCACCTTTAGAAATTGTCGGAGAAGGCCCCCAAAGGTCAGAATGGAAGTAATCCACTGTGCCTTTTGTCTTGTGAATCCCAGTGCTGAACTTTACCCGAGTCTGCTTACCGAAGACGCAGTGCTCACAGAAATTCAACTTTCCTGTACACTGCCCAGACAATAATCCTCGTTTGCTTAGCACCGATAAGCCTCTCTCGCTCATATGCCCGAGCCGCATATGCCATAACTTCGTGGTGTCAGAATCTAGATCATCTGATGATGACACTCCCGCAACACCTGTAACCGAGGAACCATCGAGGAAGTAAAGGCCCCGCTCCAAATTACCACGTATCACAGTCAAAGCACCCGAGAATACCTTGAGAACTCCACCTTCAGCAGAGTACCGAAAGCCTTTCTTGTCCAACGTACTCAAAGAGATCAAATTTTTCTTCATTTCTGGAATGTGCCGAACATCAGTTAGAGTTCTAACAATACCGTCAAACATCTTTATACGAACTGTGCCAATCCCCATGACTTGACATGCGTGGTCATTTCCCATTAGTACTGAACCAGAATGCTTCTCGTATGTTGAGAATGCATCTTTCGAAGTACTTATATGAAATGTAGCTCCCGTATCAAGAATCCATCTCCCACCAGCGTAAGAGTCGGATACTGCAAGAACGATCTCGGCATCACTTGAAGAATCTGCATCAGCTACATTCGCACGATCATTTTGTTGCTCCTGTGATTCTGATTTCTCCTTCCTTTTCGGACAATCTACCTTCATGTGCCCGTACTTCTTACAGTAGTAGCATTGTATTCTCTTCTTGGACTGCGATCTAGGATGGCTTTTACTTGAACTTCCACCCTTTGCCTTGGATCTTCCTCGAGCAACCAAGCCTTCGCCTTCATTGTTTTCGACCACCTTACCAGTGATTTTCTTCCTCAACTCACTGGAACTTAAGGCATTTTTCACCTCCTCTAGAGTCAGGTCATCACGACCGTACATCATTGTATCAACAAAATTCTCATACGAGGGAGGCAAAGAACACAAAACAATTATTGCTTGGTCCTCATCATCGATTTTGTTATCGATATTATTCAAATCCATGATAATGGAATTGAATTTATCCAGGTGCTGGGAAACAGGTGTACCTTCCTCCATCTTCAGGGCATAGAGTCTTTGCTTGAGGTAGAGCCGGTTCGTCAATGACTTCGTCATGTACTTGCTCTCTAACCGGAGCCACAAACCGGACGCGGTTTTCTCATCCGCTACTTCTCGTAGCACTTCATCTCCTAGACATAGCAGAATAGCACTATGTGCTCTTTCTAGCATGTCATCCTTTTGCTCTTCCGAAAGCGTGCTTGGTAATTTATCTTTACCAGACAATGCTTTTAGCAATCCTTGTTGAACCAGCACTGCCCGCATCTTGATGCGCCATAAACTGAAACTATTTTTTCCCGGTAAATTTCTCGACATCATACTTAGTCGATGAAACACTTGTAGCCATAATTTGGAACCTTTGAATGAATGATAATATTTTCTTCCTGATGTGAAAGATCAGACAAAGCTGCAGTCACAGGGCAATTCAGAAAATATTATCACTCCTTCAACTACGCTCTGATACCAATTTGTTGCGGAAAGGATCGTTTCGAGAACTCCGATATGACTACAAGTAAATTGACCGGAACGAAAAATAAAGTGAACACAAGGATTTACGTGGTTCGGCTTTAATGCCTACGTCCACGGGCAGAGGCGAAAAGAAATTTCACTATAACAAGATGAAGATTACAAGTGTTTTACACTCAAGACACAACCCGAGAACCTCACAACTCTCAACCCCTATAGAAAACCCGAAAGCTAAAATCCTAGCTTTCAAAGAACAAGCTTTGCTCTCTCTTGGTTTGGGATGATTAATATGGCTAATGAACCTCTCTATTTATAAGAGAGTTCAAGGACATAATTGTCCAAAACTTTGGCAAAGATTTGTGGTTGAAAATGGACACCAACAACCATCCACTAATCCACTACCACCAACAACCCACTACCAACAACAACAATCCACTACCAATTTTAAGCCATTTCTTAACAGTAAGCAAGCATATATATATACATGCTGCCGCTTCAAACAAGGCAATCTTAACAATAAGTTCCCTCAGCATTATTTACTTGAAGCTAATATTATGTAGTAACTACTAGTTCATGCATAATGATTGCTTTCAATCTAATTATGAACAACTTGTTCAATCTCCATGGCTGATTTTCCAACTTTCTTAAAGATAAATGGCCATCCATGGCCAGTGGTGAGAGCCAAACGTACCATTTCTCCATCAAAGTCTCTCACAATTTGGTTGCATAAGGCTGGGCATGTTCCACATACTGCGGGGCAGTACTTAAATGTGTAATATTGAAAATCAGTACCCACCTTCTCTATTCTAAACCAACTGGTCAAAGTGTTGGCACCTGGGTTCCCTTTAACCCCATCGGTTATCACCCACCATTTTCCGGCTGAATGGTCGTAATCATCGACCTTCCACACTGTTGTTGTTCGGCAAAGTTTGGGTCTGAGGGAAATGAACTCTATGTTTATGTCAGAGGATAGGCGAACAACGCCATCGTTGGAGTCCGAATTAGAAAATATCACCGGAATACCATTGTCACCGGATCCTCTTTGAGCAACGACTTCCGGGCATGGGTTTCCACTAGGCCTGCCTAGGTCAAGCCCCCCACCACCAGCACCCCATATGTACGACACAACGTAATATGGGGTGCCTGTTTGAACCTCGTTGCCATCAAAGTCGAGTACAGGTTCGTTTGTAGCGTTGGCTACACCAAACAAAAAGGATGATGGTGTGACTGAGAAGATGATGAAAAGAAGAAACACTGAAGCTGTTGTGGTTTTCATGGTTATACAGATTGTGTTGATGTATTGCTTTATTTCTCCATGCGAATTTATAGAGATGGGAAAGGATGAACCTCCAAAATTGATAAAGATATTAATATTATTACATATAACACATTTCAAATGTGAGGTTAATTAATAGGACCACTTTTTTTTTGTATAAATAAATTATTAGGACCACTTTTTTTTTATGAATGTCGAAAATTGGAAATATAATCAATAAGTCTTTTCTATAATTTCTTTTTTATATAAAAATATTTTATTATAATAGTTAAGTTTATTTTAGAATTGATTTTTTTATGTTTAATATTTATCTTTTATAATATTTTTTCATTTATAATAATTATAAAGTATGAACTGCACTTTTTACTAATTTAATTTTCTATATAACATTTTTTTATCTCAAATTTTAGGAAAATTAATTTTATTCATAAAGAAAATAAAAATAATAAAATTTAGCTAACAAATAATAAAAAGTTTAAATTTTATATAAAATATATTAATTATATTTATTAAATAAAATAATATTCAATAAATGTAATTCCTTTTTAAATTTTAGTAAGTATATATAAAAATAATATTAATCATATTTGTTGTAACTTTTTTTAGCTTTATCACAATTTCAATCTCATTTTTTTATTTCGATCGGAAAGGTTCAAACATAATACATTTATGACAAAGCAATTTTAAAATAAGGTAAAGCAACGAGTAAAGTAAGGAAAGATAATATATAATATTTGTTAGCGTAGTTTGAGTTCACTAGTTTTATTCTGTAAAGTTTCACTTAAAAAATAATTTTTATTTACAATTCGTCTTGATTAACTATTGACTAGAGTCCAAATTACCATTACCTTGTAGTTATTTGCAACTTCAATATTGAACCTAAATTATTACAAATCACTCTCTCCAAAATATCTCACTTACAATCAAGCAAATATCCCCCAATAAAAACTTAAAAAAGAGTGTTGTATAAAACACAGGAAAAATTCACCAAAGCATCCAACTTAAACCCTCCAAAAGCCTATTTTCAATGTGCGGTAATTATGCCTATTTATAGGCCAATACTAGAGTCTTCATAAGTTTAAAACTCCAAAAATTATGACATGAATTATTTTGATTAGTTATATCATAAAAGACTTTATAAACAAGTATCTTAGCAGCTTCAAATATTACGAAAGTCCACAAAAGTTCAAACTCCTCCCATTCTTCTTCAAGGTAGTTGATTGAAAGATAATGATCATCACATGTTATAACACAAAATCACTTCCCCATTTGCTACTCAACGAGATTAAATCATAAGCCATTTCATTATAAAGTCAAACATGCCAACATAAATTCTTTGAATGCATCAAATTAAGCATTGTTTAATCTACTGTTCGAACATGAACAAAGTTTGAAACAATCTCACCATTTGGCATTTTGACAAAACCAGTAGCAAATGATTAACACATCATCTAAACAAGTCAAAGGAAACTAGAATACGTCTCCCCCTAAGAGGTAGAACCATACTATAACAGTCCAATTTCCAGTGGTGTCGAAAATAATAGTTTTAGGACTACACTTTCGACGTGTCAGTCTAGAATTATTAATTATTTAATATTTACAAAGTCATCAGTGTCGTATTAAGTTTTGGTTTCGAAAATTTAACGTATAGTGAATTGATTAAAGAAAAAGGATTAATTTGTAATAGGTGGAAAAGTTGCTTATTATAGATTTATTTTAATATAATAGCTTAAATTAGTAAACTAAGGGAGGTTATGTTGCCATTAGCCCATAGTTAGTTAATATGGGCGGTAAAGAGAGAAAAAAAATTAAATTGGTGTTTTATAATGTTATAATTTCATAAATAAAGATTATTATAATAATAAAAGGAAAGTAAAACAAAAGTGGGGTAGTGGTCATCTTCTTTATTTTTCTTAGGTTTGGCCGAAACACCATTGTTCTAAGGCTTGGATCTTGGTTTTTGTTAGTTTTTAATGCATGTAAGTATTTTCTTGGTTTATTCATCATCAAATTTTAAGTTTTGAGCTATTGATAATGGAATTTAGCTAGTTTTAGAGTTTATTTGTGAAGTTATCAAAGTATAGAAATTATGTATTGAAATTTTCGAAGATTTGTAGTAGTAAATAGTTTGGGTTGAAGCTTGGTGACCATATGTATTGAGTTTGTAAGTGATTTTTACAAAATTTGATGTTTAGTGATTTAACTGAAATAGACATGTTACTCTTGAAAATTTTAGCATATATGGATTGTTTTGGATGTGGTTAAAATTTAGTTCTATGGATTGAGAATTTAATTGTAGAACTAAGCTTGATTTGGTCATAGGGATTAAATTGTATAATATGTGAAAATTTGGGATAAATGTGTAAATTTATAAATAAGAGATCATATGTTTTGAAATGATTAGAATATGAAAATTGAGGCTAATAATTGAAATAAATTATATTATAGATCAAGATCAAGTTGATAATTGTGGAAAAAGGGAAGGTTGTTGATTAGTCCCTGAACTTTTGTTGTTTCTGCAATTTGGCCCTAGTGAGTTTGTACAGTTTAATTTTAGTATAATTTAAATATTTAATTACTTGTGGATTGAAATTATTAAATGACATGGAAGTATTGAATTGTGGTAAGTGAAATGATTTGGGAAAGAAATTGTATTAAATGTTGTTAAATGACAAATATGTGAGCCGATGAATGTATGATAGGATACAATTGGCATGTCAATGAGTTATATCGTGCGCTTTACGAGATTGGTGGATGTGGAGATGATGATTCTGATCTTATTCATGTTTATTGAATATATTGAAGTTCAACATTTGTTGCGAACTATTACGTTATATTGCAGTGCTTCAGGTGTGTTTCAGGGGCAGATGTAAAGCTTACGGGCTTGGCACTTGGTGACAAGGTGTGTTTCGGAGGGATGTTAGCCTATGGGCTTGGCACTTGGTGCCCATGTGTACTTTCAGATGGCTAGCTCATTTGAGTGATTTGGTGTGTTTGGTTGGTTAACTGTGTATCCAAATCCATTGCAACGTTCATCGGGTATAATTTAGTGATATAATGTAATTGATTGAATTAATTCATTCATATTTAAGTTTAAGACTCACTCGTGATCTGATTATGGATGACATGATTATGATTTATGACTTTTCTATACTCTATATTAGATAAGTTTATCCGGTAAGTTGATTGTTTAAATCCATGGAAATTACTAAGCTTAAGTAAGCTTACTCTTGTGTCTCTTCCAATGCTTTCTTGTAGATTTATTTTTGACGCTTCGGGTGATCAATTTGATTTCAAGAATCACACTATTCGAGAAACTATTGGTAGTTTGTTTAGTGTTTGTTTTGGGTTGTATGACATGTAATAAGTGACTTGAAATTATGTTAATTACATGTAAAGTTGTAAATCTTGAATGATACTTGTGAATATGTGTTTTGTTTGGTATGTATGTGTGTATGGATCTTATTTGGTATTGGTAGTTAAGCTTTATAAAGTATGTGAATATTGCTAGGTGTTTTTGACTTGAAATGATCAGTGTTTTGGTATGAATGGTTAATGATGATTTTATAATTTGAATGTTTAAATCTTGGTTTAAATGTGATTGATTTGATTATTGAATTATGATGTCAATGAGGGCACAATGGCTAGGCACTTAGGATGGATGTTTTGAACCTGTTTAATTGTGTTTTGAATGAGTTTGATTGATGGTAATTAGGTTGCTTGATGCCTAAGTAAACATGTTTTGGTAAATTTGATTTTTAAGGTACATTTTGGTGTACATGGTCTGGCACACGGCTGTGTGTCGTTGTCTAAAGTGAAAATTTCACACAGCCTAAGGCACAGCTGTGTGTCTCAAAATAGTTTTGAGCACGGTCTAGCACATGGCTTGCGACACGGCCATGTGTTCATAATTTGAATATATACACGGTTTAGTACAAGGCCGCGACACGACTGTGGGACCCTATTTCAAATATTCACACAGGTAGACATACGGGCTAGGACATGATTGAGTGTCCTGATTTTGAATTCCCACAAGGTCTGGGCTATGTCACACGGCCTGGACATACGGTTGTGTGACCCATGTTTCCCAAAATTTTTAGATTTTTCTTAAAATTTATGTTATGTTCCAAATTGATCCTAGATTGATCCCAAGCTATTTTTAAGGCCATATAAGCTCGATTTAAAGGTCGTATGGATACTTATGTTATATTTTAATATGGTTAATTAATGATTGTGATAATTTGCATAATTGTTTATGTGTTGTCATGGAATGTTCTGTTTTGAATAATAACACTCTGTCAGCGAAGGATGTGGGTTAGGGGTGTTACACATACTCAATCATACACTCCTCCTATCCATAATATTGTTCACCACATTTTCATTTAAGCAACACCAAAGTCAACGAACATAAGTTCAAAGGAATAGAGCTTGACAAATAAGCTGAACAAAACAAATACCATAATGTAACAACTCAATTTTCATGAACATTTGGAAAGCTGGTTTTGAGGCCAAATTTTTAAATAAAGCTAGCTTGAGAATTTACCGGAGGAGTTTGTGTGTTGTACATGAAATTATAAAGTCAAATCATTAATTGATTAAATTAGATAAGTTGTAACTATAATACATGGACCCAATTGTTCAAGTGATCCAACTAGTGGGAATTGATTAGAGAATTTAGCAAGTACTTAAAGTGTAATTAAACCAAGGACCTGATTGCAATATTACCATGCCCGAAGTTTGATTATTGGCAAACCATTATCAATGCCACACATTTCCACTAATTTTCTTATGGTAAGTTTATGGCCATTAGATCATAACTAATTAAGATTAATTAGTGAGTTAATTACCTTGATTAATAGGTTATTTATATATATATTTAAGATAGAGGGAGAGGGGAAATCTTCTTCTTCTTCATGCATTCTTTAAACTAAGTAGAAGAAGAAACCAAGTTGTTCTCCATCAAGGCCATCAAAGGTAAACAAATTGTTTTCTAAATAATTTTTTTTATAGTTTTTTAAACTATGAAACTTGATACAACCAACCCAATGGTTAGAATTTCTTATTGTTGAAGCTAATAGAAGTTTCCATTAAAGAGAACTTAGAGAATTTTTGTTAGAAATCATGAGAAGGGTTAATGGTTAAACATAGTATAAGGAAGAGTCATGCTAATAGTGAAGTGGGTTATGTTAGAACAAGCTTGAATTAAGGGTTCGTTTGTTTACATGTAAAAGGTTTTACGGAAAATATTTTCTTCATTTTCTTATGTTTATTTTACAGAAAACATTTTGGTCATCGGAAAATGACTTACAGGTCAATGTAAAATTGAACTCTTTTTCCTATAAAATGACTTATCCTTTTGAAAAGTGTAAGTCATTTTCTGGAAAAGAGCTCATCTATAGGTAATTTTATTTTTATATAAAAATTCATTTAAATCAATATTAATATTATTATATTGAAAATAAATTTTATTTTTATTTTTAAAAATATTTAAAATATTAATATAAAATATTATATATTTCAATATTATTAAACACACATATTTAATTATTTATATTTAGTCATAAAATTAATTATTAATAAAATTAATTATTTTAATAAATTATTTAATATTTCAATTTTATTTTAATAAAAAATTTAAAAAATAATAAATTTAAATAATATTCTTCTTATTGAAAATATTTAATATTAATATTTTAATAATAAATATTTATTATAATTATAAATATATTAATGATAAATATTTTGTAGTATAAAAGTTAAAAAATGTGATAAGTCTATGTATTCTTCACAAATTTTCAATTTAGTCTCTATACTTTTATTTTCAAGAATTTAGTCCCTCTACTTTTTAGATTTGAAAATCAAGTCCAATTGTTGACATTGCTAAAATTTTTTTTGTCAATTTTGTTGATGTCACATTTTTAAATAAAAAAAATACTCACTTGGTAGTCATGTAACTAAAAAGTGACATGGTAGTGAACCTGAATTAAAAAATATATATTTTTATTATATGCAAAAAAATGTAAAATATAAATTTATAGATATAAGATAAACTTAATTAAACAATGAAAAGATCTCAAATGCATGTTTGTTTCATTGAAAACAGCTTTTATGAAATATTTTTAAGAAATTTGTCAAACAATATAAAATATTTTACACTGATTCATCCAAACATCAGAAAATATTAACTTTTCTAGGAAAGTAAGTCATTTTCTAGAAATTATTTTTCGAAAGCCATTTTCAGTGAAACAACGGGACCCTAAGCTTAAGCTTTAATACCATTGTTGATTAATTAGGGACCAATTTGTAAAGAATGAAAGCTATTGAAAATTTATGCTATAAATTGATAGTTTGAGGTCCTTAAAAAATAATTACAAAGTCAAATTTTGATTCAATCAGGAGAACTGAAAGATACAAGAATTTTGGACAAGTAAGTTGTGAGGAACCTAAAAAAATTGATGCATGTGTTTATATTTCAAAGGTATATATTAAGTGTCGAGAATTTGATATTTTTATACCAAAATTGTTGTACATAATGAAAGATGAAATCGAAACTTCAGGAAAAAAAATAAAGCAACCAACGAATAATTAACTTAGTTTGTGCTAACTTAATGAGTTTTTTGATTGCAGTCGTAAACCAACTAAAAATCTAACTCAGACAAGTGCACATCAATTAATAGTATAGTTATAGTGAGCAAAGATATCGTTTTCACAAAGACTAAAAGTACCAGTAATTACCGTCTTTTCTATTATTTAACTGATAAATTGGAGTGATTGGTTGGAACTAAAATTAACTAAATTAGTTAACTAAATAACACAACAAAGCACAAATCAAGAAAATAATCAAATAATAACCAAGAGCGAGACAATACCTAGGAAAAAATCTACCTAGACTTCATATGTCATTATCAATCTATATTACACAACTTCGTCACTTAGAATATTGATCTGTAAAAATCCCTAAATTATGCTAATATATCTCTTCAAGACTAAGAGTAACTGACTCTAGGTTAATTAACTGAAATTTATTTCTAATTAAAACCTCTATCATCGTATTAACTCGATCTATAGATTCCCCTATTAGATTTGGATCTATTACGGTAGATTTATGTTGTCCTATTTCTAGGATTGCATGCAACTCCACTCATTTACGCTAGATCTACTCTTAAATAGGGTTTATTCCTCCTCTGATTTAAGCACATCAAACATTGATTAATAGTCTAGAAATATTAAACCAAGAATTAAGCACACATAATTGAGAATAAGATCTAAGTCTTTATTACGTAAAAATAGAAATCAAATAACATAATTCATGATAGGATTCATCTCCCTAGGTATTTAGAAGATTCGTTCATGATAGCAAATAAAAACATCCTAAAGACAGTATAACTACAATAAATAAAGAAACTCATAATAAACTTCAAAAAAATCAAAATGAGATCTTCAATCTTGATGAAAATTTGCTTCAAAGTTAGCTTCAATGGTGTTTTTTAAGTTGTTTTCTTTAATATTTTCTGACGGCTCTCTCCCCTCTTCTTATCTTTGTCATGTATAGGTATTAAAATGCTTAAAAAACCTTAAAATTAACGTGTTTTCACGCCGTTTGGAGTGTAATTTGCGATTTCCACACAGTCTAGCACATGGTCGTGTGGCTCACTCGGTTATGTGTCCAACCCGTGTGGAATGGCTCAGCCTGTGTGGCTTTTGAGACTTGCTCCTATTTTTTTATTTTCGCTCGTTTTTCGCTTCTTTTGCTCCTAAATGCTCTATTAAGTGTAGAACGTAAATTGAAAAGTTTAGTAGCATAAAATTAACCATTTTATATCGAATAATCATCCAAAAACACATTAAGAATGAGACTAAAACATGTTACTTTTAGCACCTATCATTTTCAATATATGAATTTATAGTGTGCACCAATAACTTTAAATACAAGTTTATCATGGGTCTCAAATAAATAAATAAATTAATAAAATATATATTTTAAAAAAATTCAATGAATATAATACAAATTTTAATTGACTCGCGAGTTAGCATATATACAAACCCTTTAAATGTTATACATAAAGTAAAATAAATTTAATATAAAAATAATTAATAGAAAGAAATCCTTTAAATCAATCATGTAAATAATTTAAAAATTATTTTTAAATTTTTTTAAAAGAAAAAATACTTTTGGATTTTTAAAATTTTATTTTATTTTTAAAATTTATTTTAAATCCATATGTAAATTACTCCAACATGTATTGTTTAAATCAATCATACGTACATTTCTCGAGCATATATTATTTATTACTAATATTTTTTTGGTAACAAAATTAAGATACAAATTATGATAAGGAAAATTACATTAGCAAAATTTGGACCCTGATCATTAAGTATCAACAACAACCTTAACCATTGATTCTTTTCCCTAAATTAGCTCCACTTGATATGTATAAATAATCATAAAAAACAGATAAAGTATAAAAATATCATTAAATTATTATCCGCGTTCTATTTTGGTCATCAAACTTTTAATTTTTTTTCTATTCTGGTCACTAAACTATTTGAAATAAAAAATTTTGGTCATTGAATATTAACATCGGTTTGAAATTTGAGAAAGCGTTAAGTTGGGCATTTTTTTATTGGTCTAATAATAAATTTAGTCTTCTAATGTGTACACATTCTATCAAATTGGTCTTAAATAGAAAAAATAAACAAATTTAGCCTTCAATGTTTACAAATTTTGACATTTCAGTTCAAATTTTAAAAACTTCAATAGATTTATCCCTTAGTATTTACAAATAAAAAATTAATTTTAAAAATTTTGTAAATTCCTAAAATCTAAATTCCTTTATATTAAACCTCTATCAAATGGTTATTAGAGGTGGCAAATGAGCAGCCTCAGATCAAACTTTTTACAGCTTCAGATTTTTTTTGGACTCGGATCAACTTAGATTTAGATTTTTTCATTGAAATACAAAATTATAAATTTTATGAAAAAACAAAAAAAAGTTAATTTTAATGTCTCATTGAGGGTATTATCTGTGTTGATTAGTTAAAATGCAGGAGCTCACACATGGCCATGCATGTATACACCATCAAAGGCAGGAGAAATATTTGTGTTTCTAGAAAATTCAGGGAGTAAGATTTCGTGTTTTTAGGTAATTTTTTTGAACAATATTATTGTAGGTTTCAATTATCTCTGCTTTTTTAATATAATATTTAAAACTGTTTATAGCCCCTCCTCAATTCATCAATAAGAAGATAATGTGTTTCAACGCACTAAAATTCACTTCCTCTTATATTGATAACAATACTCATATTAATCTAGTTAAGACTCAATAAAAATTGTAAAGTTGATTTCTTGGGTGAGTGGAGGCAAGACTGATTTGAAGCTCAGCATCAAAAGCTCTGAATTTATCAACTTTGTCAAACCTTTCGTTGTCAGCTGCAGTGACATCTAACTATATGCCATTTATTCCACAAACTAAATAAGAAGAAATTAAACTCAAGACAACTTGGTAAAGAATTCAAGAAAATCCATTTACATGGAATCCTATGAGGTGGAGAATGATGCTTTATATTTTAGGAATTTACAAAATTTTAAAAATTGAAATTTATCAAATTTTTTAATGTTGAGGGTTAAATTTATTGAATTTTTTTTAGAATTTGAATTAAAATAACAAAATTTGTAAATATTGAAGGTTAAATTTGTTAAATTTTTATATTTAGTATCAAATTAATAGAATATATAAATATTAGAAGGCTAAATTTATTATTAAATCAATAAGAAAAGTTCACATCAATATTTCTGTTAAATTTCAAACTACTGTTAACATTTGATAACCAAAAAATTTAATTTCAAATAATTTAATAACTAAAATAGAAAAATTAAAAATTAAAATAGAACATCAACAATAATTTAATCACCATTTCTATACTTTACCCAAAAATACTAGTTGGCTTTATGTGTCAGAATTGAAGATAAATGTTTTCGCACGTTTTATGTTATCCACTTAATTCTTCTTTGTCTTCTTACTCTTTACTACTAGTTTTATGTTATCCACTTATTATTATTATTATTATTATTATTAGAGAATGACATATATATATATAATTAGAGTTGTTCATGGGATGGGCCGAGCTCTAACAAAATTTTAAGTCCGATTGTTAGGTTTGAGATCGGCCCGACTTGAAAAATGGGCCTAAATTTTTGTTAAACTCCCATCTCGGTCCATATTTTTTTAATTTTAATTTTATATAAATTTAACAAATATAATACAATAAATACACTGAAAATATTAAATTACATATTTATCAATAAATTGAAAATAAATTTTAAATTTTTTTATACTTAAATAAAAACTAAAATAAGTACAACATAACAAACAAATGTCTCTAAAATAGTGATAAAATTAACAATAAAACAATTATTATACTATATCCAAACATTAAAAAAAATAGTAGTAACATAATAGTGAAATGATAGTAAAATAGCGGCAAAAAGTGAGAAAACAACACCAAGATATGGAAAAATAGCAGCAAAAACAACAGGGTTTTTTTTAATTGAAAATTCGGGTTAGGCTGAGCCCGGACAAAAAAACCCTACTCAATGCCGGTTCATTTTCTAAACAGGCCTTGTCTTTTTATCCAAGCCCATTTTTTAGGCATATATTTTTTTGCCAAACCCTCTCATTTTTTCGAGCGGGCATTCCTTGGCTCGGTTCACGAACAACTCTATATATGATATAGGTAAAAAGTTAATGAAATAAATTTATGGGATATATACAAAAAAAATATACATGAATTATGGTTTAATGTGCAATTGTATACATTAACTTTGATTTTGTTCAATTTTATACATGAAATTTTGATTTGATCCAATTCTTGAAAATTATTAACACAATTATTGATATAACATCATTTTATGTTATATATTGCATACATAAATAATTATATTTACCCAATATAAAAAAATTGATGTATTTATTTATTTAAATATGCATTATTAAATCAAAACTAAAGTTTCAAGTGAGTATTTAAACCACAATTAAAGTATCACGTGTATAATTGTACCAAATTAAAGTTTATATATACAATTGCATATTAAATTAAAGTTCATGTATAATTTTGAGATTTATCCCTAAATTTATAAAAATTAAATTATTTAAAATAAAATGATAATATATATAAATATATAATAAGTTGCATACATTAAAATGGTGAGAAGTGGCGCAATTATGCTTTTGCTATTTAATTTTTTAGTTATTAATTATCTATTAAATTTATATGTTATAAAGTCTTAGACTTCAAGCTGACACGCTGTAACTAAATCATTGTATATAATATTTATTTTGTTTTTAAATTAATACAAAAATAATAATTTAAAATTATAAAATTTATACAGTTTAATTTATTTTAATTGAATATTTATTTGAATATTTTAATTGATTCTAAATAGAATTAAAAATCGTTATATTACTTAATTCTTATTATTTGCTATTACTATAAATCTATATTTACTTACTATATTCATTGAAATGAAAATTTTTAGGATTTGGTTTTGAGTTAGCAACTTTGATTTCTTTCTTTTCTTTTCATTCCTTTCTTCTTTGCTTTTGATCGGAAAATAGAAAAGTTGGGTAAATTAAAAACTCAAAGGAGGTTCATGGCTAAGAGTAATGATGTTCAAGTAAATTATTTTAGAGTGTACCAGTTGTGTTCGAAACAGCGTTTATAAAGAATCAACGGGTATTTCTAGGTATATTACTAAAAAAAATCGACACAATACGTCCAGTCAATTGGATAATTGAAGAAATTCTGTCCCTAATGTTACAAACATACAATTCACGGGGAGCTAAAGAAATAAATCGAATAAAGTATTTGTATGTCACCACTTCCCGAGAATATGAAAATATGACATTAGATATATAATATATTAAGTATAAGTACATAATTAATTATATATATAACACATATTTTCTTTATATAGTTTAAATCAAGATTTGTTCAAAAGCATCGCCCCCACAATTCTATTTTATTTATTATTATTATTATTATTATTATTCTTTCTTTCTTTCTTTCCACGTTTTTCTTTTTGTTTTCCTTCCATTCTTTTTTTTTTAACTGAAAATTTTAGCCGCTGTACTCAATAACTATTGATGTTGCCATCCACAATGGCCATTTATATCAATTATGGCACGAAATCAAATTAATTCAAACAACTTTTTTAAAAAAATCAAATTAGTATCACTTGACTTAAAAAAAATTCAATTAATAATTTTTAATGATTCAATTAAAATGAGACATAAAAGTTTATTCATGAAAATAAATTAAAATGATTGTGATGATGATATTGAATGTAAAATACGAAGTTTAATAAGAAATATAGGTCATACTAATTGAAGAAGACAAAAGCCTTCCAATTCGTTTGGTGTTTTCTACTTAATAGTTTTGTCCTTTTAACTCTTAAACACTCAGGCAAGTGGATAAATATAAAACCAAATGGACGAATCCCATACTTGTGCTAGGAAAACGACTTCTATCATTATTATCATTACTATTCATCATACAAGTGTGCCCTTCCACATTTTTTATCAAATTCTTTTAGATTTTTTGAATTAAAACAATTCTTTTTAATTAATTAATTAAAAAAAATTGATTGGACATCCAAATTCAATATTCGTTTTCATATATACATTAATTTTGTTGACCCAAACAGTTGTTAAGAGATAAGCTATCTCTTACAAGACAATGTATCCAAGTTAATGAGTCTAATACTACTAGAATCAATGGCAATAAAAGAAGTAAATAAGTAGACAGTTTATATATTAAGCTGAAAAGAGTACAAAGAGAAGGACTCTGAGAGACAAACCTTGTAAGCAAGCATATATATATATACATGCTGCTGCTTCAAACAAGGCAATCTTAACAATCAGTTCTCTCAGCATTATTTACTTGAAGCTAATATTGTATAGTAACTACTAGTTCATGCATAATGATTGCTTTCAATCTAATTATGAACAACTTGTTCAATCTCCATGGCTGATGTTTGAAGTTTCTTAAAGAAAAATGGCCATCCATGGCCAGCGGAGAGAGCCAAACGTATCATTTCTCCATCTGAGTCTCTCGTAATTTTGTTGCATAAGGCTGGGCATGTTCCACATACAGCGGGGCAGTACTTAAATGTGTAATCAAGATCACCCGCCTTCTCTATTCTAAACCAACTGGTCAAAGTGTTGGCACCTGGGTTCCCTTTAACCCCATCGGTTATCACCCACCATTTTCCGGCTGAGTGGTCGTAATCATCGACCTTCCACACCGTTGTTGTTTGGCAAAATCTGGGTCTGAGGGGAATGAACTCTATGTTTATGTCAGAGGATAGGCGAACAACGCCATCGTTGGAGTCCGAATTAGAAAATATCACCGGAATACCATCGTCACCGGATCCTCTTTGAGCAACGACTTCCGGGCATGGCTTTCCTCTAGGCATGCCTAGGGCAAGCCCCCCACCACCAGCACCCCATATCGACGACAGAACGAAGTATGGGGTGCCTGTGCGGAGCTCGTTGCCATCACTGTCGAGCACAGGAGCGTTTGTAGTGTTGGCCACACCAAACGAAAAGGACAATGGTGTGATTGAGAAGATGATGAAAAGAAGAAACACCGAAGCTGTTGTGGTTTTCATGGTTATACAGATTGTGTTGATATCTGTTGCTTTAGTTCTGCATGCAAATTTATAGAGATGGGAAAGGATGAACCTCCAAAATTGATAAAGACATTAATATTATTACATATAACATATTTCAAATGTGAGGTGAATTAATAGAACCACTTTTTTCTTTTCTTTTATTATTATTATTATTATGAAAATAGAAAATTCTTCTTTATAATAATTTCATTTGTTTACTACAATTTTATTTGTTACAGGGAAGTGCTTATTATATATTTTATAATAAAATATCTTTATGAAAAGATAATTGTTATAAATCTACAATAAGACATATAGTCGGTAGCTGTATTTTTATTTTTATGCATATTTTATTATTTTCATGATTTATTTTTAGTAAAAAATAAAATTATAAAAATATCAAATTATATATGTGTAAATGTCAAAGGTTAAATTTTTTAGAATCAAGACTAAATTGACATAATGTATAATTATTAATGGTTAAAGTTACTATTATGTCAATTATAAAAATTACCACCATTAATCTTGTGATGATAAAAAAGAAAAAAATTAAATAATTAGATAGCTATTTTATATATATATATTTATAATTAAGTCACTATTTTATAATTTTTATAATTAAATAATAAAAATTACTAATAATTAGCTAAATTCGACAATAATTGAAGAGAAAACCCTTGAAATTCGTTTGGTTTTGTATATTTAATTATAGTTTGTCTTTCAACTCTTAACCAAGCAAATGGACAAATATAAAACCAAATGGACGATGCCATAAATTTCCATGTGATAGGAAACAACTTCTTATCATTATTATCATTAATTGTATAAATTTACTTCTACATTTTTATCATTTTTATTAATTTTAGAGAGTTAAAATATAATTTTTTATTATTAATTTAAAATTTTATAAATTATAAAGAGATTTAAATGTAAAATTTTTTATTTAAGTGGAGTCGGGCTACTATCAACCCTCGAGTTCACTATTGAGTTATAAGCTACTAACCACAAATACCGACCATTAATCTCCTAATCATCGCCAGCAAACGGACAAAATAAAGAAAAAGTTAATGTGGAGTTAAAACTTTAAATACAAATATTTGATTCCATTGATATATATTACTGAGAAAATTCATCTTAAACTTAATACATATCATAATCATTAATTAATAATAGAATAGAATACAATACAATAGAGTAAATGGTTAATATTGTTGGATGTAATGGTAAGATACATTACGTGTTTAAAATGTGATACAAGTTTAAACTTTAAAAACGATATTATTGAAGGAGTAGCCACAAACTCCGAACATGAACCAACCTTCTTTATCTCTAAAGATAAAATGCCCTAACCACCCGACGACTATTCCATTTCTGTTCATTTTGAATAATCCTAGTATTAACATTTTTCACTTGGTACTTGGTATTCTATTTTTTCTCTCACACACTCTTTATATATATACACATAACTTTTTGGTTAATTACAAGGTAATGTATCCAAGTTAATGAGTCGAATGCTACTAGAATCAATGGCAACAAAAGAAGTAAATAAGTAAACAGTTTATTCATTAAGCTGAAAAGAGTACAAAGAGGAGGACTCTGAGAGACAAACCTTGTAAGCAAGCATATATATATACATGCTGCCGCTTCAAACAAGGCAATCTTAACAATAAGTTCCCTCAGCATTATTTACTTGAAGCTAATATTATGTAGTAACTACTAGTTCATGCATAATGATTGCTTTCAATCTAATTATGAACAACTTGTTCAATCTCCATGGCTGATTTTCCAACTTTCTTAAAGATAAATGGCCATCCATGGCCAGTGGTGAGAGCCAAACGTACCATTTCTCCATCAAAGTCTCTCACAATTTGGTTGCATAAGGCTGGGCATGTTCCACATACTGCGGGGCAGTACTTAAATGTGTAATCAAAATCAGTAGTCGTCTTCTCGATTCTAAACCAACTGGTCAAAGTGTTGGCACCTGGGTTCCCTTTAACCCCATCGGTTATCACCCACCATTTTCCGGCTGAGTGGTCGTAATCAGCGACCTTCCACACCGTTGTTGTTTCGCAAAATTTGGGTCTGAGGGGAACGAACGCTATGTTTATGTCAGAGGATAGGCGAACAACGCCATCTTTGGAGTCCGAATTAGAAAATATCACCGGAATACCATTGTCACCAGATCCTCTTTGAGCAACGACTTCCGGGCATGGCTTTCCTCTAGGCCTGCCTGGGTCAAGCCCCCCACCACCAGCACCCCATATCGACGACACAACGAAGTATGGGGTGCCAGTGCGGAGCTCGTTGCCATCACTGTCGAGCACAGGAGCGTTTGTAGTGTTGGCCACACCAAACGAAAAGGACGATGGTGTGATCGAGAAGATGATGAAAAGAAGAAACACCGAAGCTGTTGTGGTTTTCATGGTTATACCGATTGTGTTGATATGTGTTGCTTTAGTTCTGCATGCAAATTTATAGAGATGGGAAAGGTGAAAGTCCAAAATTGATAAAGATATTAATATTATTACATATAACACATTTCAAATGTGAGGTAAATTAATAGGACCATTTTTTGTTTTTGTATAAATAAATTATTAGGACCACTTTTTTTTATTTTTTATTTTATGAATGTCGAAAATTGGAAATATATCCAATAAGTCTTTTCTATAATTTCTTTTTTTATTATATAAAAATATTTTATTACAATAGTTAAGTTTATTTTAGAATTGATTTTTTATGTTTAATATTTATCTTTCATAATATTTTTTCATTTATAATAATTATAAAGTATGAACTGCACTTTTTACAAATTTAATTTTCTATATAACATTTTTTTTATCTCAAATTTTAGGAAAATTAATTTTATTCATAAAGAAAATAAAAATAATAAAATTTAGCTAACAAACAATAAAATGTTTAAATTTTATATAAAATATATAAATTATATTTTATTAAATAAAATAATATTCAATAAATGTAATTCCCTTTTTAACTTTTATTAAGTATATATAAAAATAATATTAATCATATTTGTTGTAACTTTTTTTAGCTTTATCACAATTTCAATCTCATTTTTTTATTTCGATCGGAAAGGTTCAAACATAATACATTATGACAAAATTTTTTTAAAATAAGGTAAAGTAACGAGTAAAGTAAGGAAAGATAATATGTAATATTTGTTAGCGCAGTTTGAGTTCACTAGTTTTATTCTGTAGAGTTTCGCTTAAAAAATAATTTTTATTTACAATTCGTCTCGATTAACTATTGACTAAAGTCCAAATTAATTACCTTTACCTTGTAGTTATTTGCAACTTCAATATTGAACTTAAATTATTACAAATCACTCTCTCCAAAATATCTCACTTACAATCAAGCAAATATCCCCCAATAAAACTAAAAAAAAGAGTGTTTGTATAAAACACAAGAAAAATTCACCAAAGTATCCAACTTAAACCCTCCAAAAGCCTATTTTCAATGTGCGGTAATTATGCCTATTTATAGGCCAATACTAGAGTCTTCATAAGTTTAAAACTCCAAAAATTATGACATGAATTATTTTGATTAGTTATATCATAGAAGTCTTTATAAACAAGTATCTTAGCAGCTTCAAATATTACGAAGTCCACAAAAGTTCAAACTTCTCCCGTTCTTCTTCAAGGTAGTTGATTGAAAGATAATGATCATCACATGTTATAACACAAAATCACTCCCCCATTTGCTACTCAACGAGATTAAATCATAAGCCATTTCATTATAAAGTCAAACATGCCAACATAAATTCTTTGAATGCATCAAAGCATTGTTTAATCTACTGTTCGAACATGAACAAAGTTCAAACAATCTCACCATTTGGCATTTTGACAAAACCAGTAGCTAATGATTAACATATCATCTAAACAAGTCAAAGGAAACTAGAATACGTCTCCCCCTAAGAGGTAGAACTATACTATAACAGTCCGATTTCCAGTGGTGTCGAAAATAATAGTTTTAGGACTACACTTTCGACGTGTCAGTCTAGAATTATTAATTATTTAATATTTACAAAGTCATCAGTGTCATATTAAGTTTTGGTTAATTTAGAAAAATTAACGTATAGTGAATTGATTAAAGAAAAAGGATTAATTTGTAATAGGTGGAAAAGTTGCTTATTATTGATTTATTTTAATATAATAGCTTAAATTAGTAAACTAAGGGGGGTTATGTTGCCATTAGCCCATATATAGTTAGTTAATATGGGCGGTAAAGAGAGAAAAAAATATTAAATTGGTGTTTGATAATGTTATAATTTCATAAATAAAGATTATTATAATAATAAAAGGAAAGTAAAACAAAAAGTGGGGTAGTGGTCATCTTCTTTATTTTTCTTAGGTTTGGCCGAAACACCATTGTTCTAAGGCTTGGGAGCTTGGTTTTTGTTAGTTTTTAATGCATGTAAGTATTTTCTTGGTTTATTTATGATAAATTTTAAGTTTTGTGCTATTGATAATGGAATTTAGCTAGTTTTGGAGTTTATTTGTGAAGTTATCAAAGTATAGAAATTATGTATTGAAATTTTCGAAGATTTGTAGTAGTAAATAGTTTGGGTTGAAGCTTGGTGACTATATGTATTGAGTTTGTAAATTTATTTTTACAAAATTTGATGTTTAGTGATTTAATTGAAATAGACATGTTACTCTTGAAAATTTTAGCATATATGGATTGTTTTGGATGTGGTTAAAATTTAGTTCTATGGATTGAGAATTTAATTGTAGAACTAAGCTTGATTTGGTTATAGGGACTAAATTGAATAATGTGTAAAAATTTTGGATAATTGTGTAAATTTATAAATAAGAGATCATATGTATTGAAATTATTAGAATATGAAAATTGAGGCTAATAATTGAAATAAATTATATTATAGATCAAGATCAAGTTGATAATTGTGGAAAACGGGAAGGTTGTTGATTAGTCCCTGAACTTTTGTTGTTTCTGTAGTTTGGCCCTAGTGAGCTTGTACAGTTTAATTTTAGTATAATTTAAATATTTAATTACTTGTGGATTGAAATTATTAAATGACATGGAAGTATTGCATTGTGGTAAGTGAAATGATTTGGGAAAGAAATTGTATTAAATGTTGTTAAATGACAAATATGTGAGCCGATGAATGTATGATAGGATACAATTGGCATGCCAATAGGTTATATCATGCGCTGTACGAGATTGGTGGATGTGGAGATGATGATTCTGATCTTATTCATGTTTATTGAATATACTAAAGTTCAACATTTGTTGTGAACTATCGCGTTATATTGCAGTGCTTCAGGTGTGTTTCGGGGGCGGATGTAAAGCCTACGGGCTTGGCACTTGGTGACAAGGTGTGTTTTGGAGGGATGTTAGCCTACGGGCTTGGCACTTGGTGCCCATGTGTACTTTCAAATGGTTAGCTCATTTGAGTGATTTGGTGTGTTTGGTTGGTTAACCGTGTACCCAAATCCATTGCAACGTTCATCAGGTATAATTTAGTGATATAATGTAATTGATTGAATTGATTCATTCATATTTAAGTTTAAGACTCACTCGTGATCTGATTATGGATGACATGATTATAGTTTATGACTTTTCTATACCCTATATTAGATAAGTTTATTCGGTAAGTTGATTGTTTAAATCCGTGGAAATTACTAAGCTTAAGTAAGCTTACTTGTGTCTCTTCCAATGCTTTCTTGTAGATTTAGTTTTGACGCTTCGGGTGATCAATTTGATTTCAAGAATCACACTATTCGAGAAACTATTGGTAGTTTGTTTAGTGTTTGTTTTGGGTTGTATGACATGTAATAAGTGACTTGAAATTATGTTAATTACATGTAAAGCTGTAAATCTTGAATGATACTTGTGAATATGTGTTTTGTTTGATATGTATGTGTGTATGGATCTTATTTGGTATTGGTACTTAAGCTTTATAAAGTATGTGAATATTGCTAGGTGTTTATGACTTAAAATGATCAGTTTTTTGGTATGAATGGTTAATGATGATTTTATAATTTGAATGTTTAAATCTTGGTTTAAATGTGATTGATTTGATTATTGAATTATGGTGTTAATGAGGGCACAATGGTTAGGCACTTAGGATGGATGTTTTGAACTTGTTTAATTGTGTTTTGAATGAGTTTGACTGATGGCAATGAGGTTGCTTGATGCCTAAGTAAACATGTTTTGGTAAATTTGATTTTTAAGGTACATTTTGGTGTACACGGACTGGCACACGGCTGTTTGTCGTTGTTTAAAGTGAAAATTTCACACAGCCTAAGACACAGCTGTGTGTCTCAAAATAGTTTTGAGCATGGTCTAGCACATGGCTTGCGACACGGCCATGTGTTCATAATTTGAATATATACACGGTTTAGCACATGGCCTCTACATGACCGTGAGACCTTATTTTGAATATTCACACAGGTAGACATACGGGCTGGGACATGATTGCGTGTCCTGATTTTGAATGCCCACAAGGTCTGGGATATGTCACACGGCCTGGACACACGGTTGTGTGACCCATGTTTCCCAAAATTTTTAGATTTTTCTTAAAATTTATGTTTTGTTCCAAATTGATCCTAGATTGATCCCAAGCTATTTTAAGACCATATAAGCTCGATTTAAAGGTCGAATGGATACTTACGTTATATTTTAATATGGTTACTTAATGATTGTGATAATTTGCATAATTGTTTATGTGTTGTCGTGGAATGTTCTGTTTTTGTATAGTAACACTCTGTCACTTTAATTCGGCGAAGGATGTGGGTTAGGGGTGTTACACATACTCAATCATACACTCCTCCTATCCATAAGATTGTTCACCACATTTTCATTTAAGCGACACCAAAGTCAACAAACATAAGTTCAAAGGAATAGAGCCTGACAAATAAGCTGAACAAAACAAATACCATAATGTAACGACTCAATTTTCATGAACATTTGGAAAGCTGGTTTTGAGGACAAATTTTTAAATAAAGCTAGCTTGAGAATTTACCGGAGGAGTTTGTGTGTTGTACATGAAATTATAAAGTCAAATCCTTAATTGATTAAATTGGATAAGTTGTAACTATAATACATGGACCCAATTGTTCAAGTGACCCAACTAGTGGGAATTGATTAGAGAATTTAGCAAGTACTTAAAGTGTAATTAAACCAAGGACTTGATTGCAATATTACCATGCCCAAAGTTTGATTATTGGCAAACCATTATCAATGCCACACATTTCCACTATTTTTCTATTGATAAGTTTATGGCCATTAGATCATAACTAATTAAGGTTAATTAGTGAGTTAATTACTTTGATTAATAGGTTATATATATATTTAAGATAGAGGGAGAGGGGAAATCTTCTTCTTCTTCATGCATTCTTTAAACTAAGTAGAAGAAGAAACCAAGTTGTTCTACATCAAGGCCATCAAAGGTAAACAAATTTTTTTCTCAATAATTTTTTTTATAGTTTTTTAAACTATGAAACTTGATACAACCAACCCAATGGTTAGAATTTCTTATTGTTGGAGCTAATACAAGTTTCCATTAAAGAGAACTTAGAGAATTTTTGTTAGAAATCATGAGAAGGGTTAATGGTTAAACATAATATAAGGAAGAGTCATGCTAATAGTGAAGTGGGTTATGTTGGAACAAGCTTGAATTAAGGGTCCGTTTGTTTAAATGTAAAAGGTTTTACGGAAAATATTTTATGCATTTTCTTATGTTTGTTTTACAGAAAACAGTTTGGTCAACAGAAAATGACTTACAGGTCAATGTAAAATTGAACTCTTTTTCCTATAAAATGACTTATCCTTTTGAAAAGTATAAGTCATTTTCTGGAAAAGAGCTCATCTATAGGTAACTTTATTTTTATATAAAAATTCATTTAAAGCAAGATTAATATTATTATATTGAAAATAAATTTTTTATTTTTAAAAATATTTAAAATATTAATATAAAATATTATATTTTTCAATATTATTAAACATACATATTTAAGCATTTATATTTAGTCATATAATTAATTATTAATAAAATTTATTATTTTAATAAATTATTTAATATTTCAATTTTATTTTAATAATAAATTTTAAAAACAATAACTTTAAATAATATTCTTCTTATTGAAAATATTTAATATTAATATTTTAATAATAAATCTTTATTATAATTATAAATATATTAATGATAAATATTTTGTAGTATAAAAGTTAAAAAATGTGATAAGTCTATGTATTCTTCACAAATTTTCAATTTAGTCTCCGTACTTTTATTTTCAAGAATTTAGTCCCTCTACTTTTTAGATTTGAAAATCAAGTGTAATTGTTGACATTGCTAATTTATTTTTGTTAATTTTGTTGATGTCACATTTTTAAATAAAAAAATACTCACTTGGTAGTCATGTAACTAAAAAGTGACATTGTAATGAACCTGAATTAAAAAAAATATTTTTATTATATGCAAAAAAAATGTAAAATATAAATTTATAGATATAAAATAAACTTAATTAAATAATGAAAAGATAAGAAAATCTCAAATGCATGTTTGTTTCATTGAAAACAGCTTTTATGAAATGTTTTTAAGAAAGTTGTCAAACAATAGAAAATATTAACTTTTCTATGAAAGTAAGTTATTTTCTAGAAATTATTTTTCTGAAGCCATTTTCAGTGAAACAACGGGACCCTAAGCTTAAGCTTTAAGACCATTGTTGATTAATTAGGGACCAATTTGTAAAGAATGAAAGCTATTGAAAATTTATGCTATAAATTGATAGTTTGAGGTCCTTAAAAAATAATTACGAAGTCAAATTTTGATTCAATCAGGAGAACTGAAAGATACAAGAATTTTGGACAAGTAAGTTGTTAGGAACCTAAAAGAATTGATGCATATGTTTATATTTCAAAGGAATATATTAAGTGTCGAGAATCTGATTTTTTTATATCAAAATTATTGTACATAAAAGACGAAATTGAAACTTCAGAAAAAAGAAGAAGCAACCAACGAATAATTAACTTAGTTTGTGCTAACTTAATGAGTTTTTTGATTGCAGTCGTAAACCAACTAAAAATCTAATTCAGACAAGTGCACCTATCAATTAATAGTATAGCTACAGTGACCAAAGATATCGTTTTCATGAAGAGTAAAAGTACCAGTAATTACCGTCTTTTCTATTGTTGCAGGCCCATTTACTCGGTGGCCCACTACCCGTTACAAGCCCAAATGACATTACAGGCCCAAACGGCCCAGACCCAAACCAACCATGGCCTAACTTAAAACAATTTCAGCAAAAATTAAAAAACCTAACCCTAGGGCGCCGCATGCTAGGACCTGTTGCCACCGCCCTTGTCCCATCGCCGCACGTCCCATCTGCACCAGTGCCGTGTACCTGCTCCATCTGCAAAAGGAGAGAAAACACCAGGAATGAAAAAAAGCAGAAAGAAAAACGATGTAATATGGCTATAAAGAGTTGAAAATAGGGGAGAAATGGGGGCTTCATCACGGGATTTTGGGGGATTTTTTTTTCTTTGTAAAACCCACATCAGAAATCAAAAGGAATAGAAATTTTAAAAGGTTGAGTCCTTGCTATTTCTTCTTGGTTTTCTCTTATTTGTTTGATCTTATTTTGTTTTTTTTTCTTTGCAAATCTATTCTAAAGTAATTAAAAAATCAAAAAAGAGAAAAGAAAAGAATACCTGAATCGGCCCTTGGACTGGCCGGCGATGGTCCTTTGCCGTCGTCGGATTCGGCTCGAGAGGGGCCAAAGGTCTTGTTTTCTCCTCGACTCCCCTTCCAAAAGTTCAGGCCCTCTGAATATGCTTCAACTGCGCAGACCGGGAACTCCGTCGCGTGACGCCGGCCACCGGCCATGGCGGCGATTTGGAGCGGTCGAGAAAAGGGATTGAGGGGTATGGGATCTTCAGTTCGGCTGAAAGAAAAGAGAAAGAAATGGGGGCTGATTTCTTTTTTAGGGTTTTATTTATTTATTTATTTTTATTTATAAGATTCCATACGGCGCCGTTTGAAAGGGAAACCTGCGCACTTTTGCCCTAATGGGTAATTTGCGCCTTCGGTCCCTCCATTTCGCGTTGAAATGCAATCTGACCTTTTATTTATTTATTTAAATTTGGGATGCGAGTTCTGTGCCTGTTTCAATTGGGTCCTTTGACCATGTGTGCCCTTTGCACTGAAACGCCGCGCACAAGGGGGCTTGGGATATTTTCTCCTTCGCTCCCTCATACTTTCAGCGTATGGCGAATTGGTCCCTCTTTCCTTTGTTTCTTTTAAATTTAACCCATTTTTCCTTTATTTTTTGGTTATCTTATTAATTAAATTGATAAATGTGATATTATTTTTTTTATTTACATACTGTTATTATCCTTATTTTTTATTTTTATTTTACTTCAAATTTTACTATATATATACATATTTAATATTTATATACACATACGCTTACATTTATATATTATAACTTACATACATATATGTATTTGCCTGCATACTTTAAATTTTTATATATGTACATACTTATATATCCTCTTTTATTTTCATAAATATATATACACGCATATTTATACATATTCTTTATATTTTAAAATTTATTTCTTTTTATGTATTTTCTATATTTTATAATTCATAAGCATACATTTTAATATATATATATAAATATACGTTTTTATTTTTTTAAAATAAACATATATATATATATGCCTATCTTTAGGTTTTATTTTATTTATTCATTCACTATTTTAAATATTAATTTTGTTTATTTTAATCCTTGCCATTATTATTGTAATTTCATTCTATTAATTATTTATTTGTCATCTTCAAATGTTTTAAAATCTAAATCTATTAGAATTGTATTTGTTTTGTTATTATATTAATATTATTGTTATATTGTTTCTTACATTATTATTCATGCATTTCGATTTATTTGTATCTATGTTATGTGTATACTTTATGATGCATATTATGTTATGGATTTTAAGTCTATGTTGCATATTCATTATAGGTCGTGTACGGCATTCTTTCCCTTCTGAACAATTTTTTTTTTTCAAATATAATCAAAATCGCACGCATTTGTTTTTTAAAAATTCCACTAAATCATACTCAAAATTCAAAAGGGTAAAATTTCGAAGATAAAGGCAATATTCCGTATTTAGAAGATTCGAGAAATCGTGCCCTAACTTTCTGAGCTTCGATTTTTCTCGCGTTGATCTTAAATAATCGAATATCCTTTTAAAATTAAAATAAATGAGGTTTAAATAAAAAATGAAAAAGCAAGCTTACTCTCAAAAATACGATGTGTTGTGTCCTAACTTATTGGATGTGACATTTTGTTACTTCGAGATAAGAAGGCATTTTTCCATTTTGATTTATTCGAGTAATTTTAAAATAACATTAATAAGAAGGATCGTATTTTTAATTCTTTAAAGTTCTCAATTTCCGACACCAAGACATTAAGTAATTAATTAGGTACCAATTTTGGGCGTATCGAGGGTGCTAATCCTTCCTCGAGCGTAACCGACTCCCGAACCCGTTTTTCTGAATTTCGTAGACCAAAAGCGTTGTTTTAATAAAAATTAAATTGTTTATTAAAAACAACCACTTTTCGAGGTGACCCGATCACACCTCATCAAAAAGATTGGTGGCGACTCCCATTTTCGTTTTCTTTTTCAAAATCCAAGTCGACCCCGTTTTGTCAAAAAAATGGTGTCAACAGCTTGGCGACTCCACTGGGGAATTTAAATAAGAGAGTCAAGCCATGAGTTGATTATTTCTTGTCTTTTTGTCGAAAGTTGAAAATTTGGTTTAAATATACGATCCTCTCATTGCATTTCATTTGTTTGAGTTATAGTTTTTATCAGGTTTTGTATTCTAAAATTTTTATATCTCTGCACATTGCATTGCATGGCCGTTGGTCACACCCTCTTAAGTGGGAGTGAGAAGCTACGCCTTCGTGAGGTTTTCACCTCCGCATGGGATAGTGAATCGCTTTCGGGATACATCCGTACCTATGTCTTCGTGAGATCTTCATCTCCGCATGGCCATAGGGAAATGTATTCCCCTGAACTGAACTCAGTCCGTATGAGCCTATAATGGGTGAGGATCGAGGAATCTGCTGGTTCGGGTACCCTTACTTTAGAACCAACCCTCATATGGTAGACTTAGGAACTTAACCTAGGTAGAGCCACTCCAAACCCCTAGTATCTACCTGATTAGGTACTTTTTGTTTTCCTTGTTTGCTTCTGTTTTTTTTTACTAACCGATCTTGTTTTGTTCTGATTATGATTGCCTTGCATTTGTATTTTAGGAAAGAGATATGGATTCAAATCCAATTACTAAATTAGAAAGCTTGTCGTGGAATACGAATTCCTTGATAAAGTGGAAAACAATACGACTTCCCAAACATATTCTGAGAAACACAAGAATGGCGATGGAGGAGTTCGTGACCGTGCTTGGTGGCCTGGGATTCGAGACGATTGTCCAAAAGCCTTCAACAAGCTGACAAGCCTTATGAAGATGGGCAGATGATGGATCGCAACCAAGATCAAGAAAATGAGCTAGCAATGGCATCTATTGGTGAGATTACCTCAAACATGCGGATGAAGAAAAAATCGATGTTGTTTCTTGGAATATGAGGGTGAGGTCGTACATGTATCCGTTTTATGTAAGGGAATTTGCTTTCTAGAAAAGTTTCCTAAATGTAATTGAATCAGAATCAACGTCTCTTTAGGCATTCATTTCATGCATTTGCATTACATTGCATCATATGCATTAGATTTTCACGAAGTGACCCTAATTATGTAAAATTATTTCAGCTAATCTGGAAAACCAATCAACCAAACATCCTTACGGTACTCGTCGCAAAGCCAAAGAAATGGATCAAAGATTAGAGAAACTGGAGCAAACGCAAAAAGAGATGCAAGACCAGTTACAGGTGCAAATGAAAGAACATATGGAAAAGATCCAGAAAGACATGGCACAAAAGATGAAGGAGTCTCAGGATGAACTAATGACTAAATTGACGCAACTAATAACCAAGGGAGTGGATAAAGGGAAAAATCCTGTGGTTTGCGATGAAGAAGGAAACAATGATGAGCCACTTTTTTCTCCAGGATACACGCCTCCGCAAGCGCAAATTCAGATTGAACCACATCCACGAAGATCTTCTGTTTCGATTAGGCCTCAGCACTTTCAAGGTGACGCTTCAATACCGAAGAACCTTCAGGGCAGATCTGGTTCTAGTCCTGACGATAATCTGGTTGTCCCGGACTTCGATGAAGTAGCGGAAAAAGACAAGATGAAGGAGGAGTTACCAAAGCAGTTTGAGGAGAAATGGAAATGGATTGAAGAGAAGTTTAGGGCGATAGAAAGTGTCGACGGCTATCGTGGAATAGATGCGAAAGATCTGAGTTTAGTTCCGGATTTGGTACTTCCTTACAAATTTAAGATGCCGGAATTCGAGAAATATAATGGGACCAGCTGCCCAGAAGCTCATATTACTATGTTCTGTAGGCGTATGGCCGGATACGTCAACAACGACCAACTGCTCATACACTGCTTTCAAGATAGCCTCACAGGGGCAGCGTTTAAGTGGTACAATCAATTGACGCGTATCCAGATTAGCTCTTGGAGGGATTTAGCACAAGCCTTTATGAAACAATACAGTCATGTAGCTGATATGGTCCTTGACAGAATTACCCTTCAAAATATGGAGAAAAAGCCTAATGAAAGTTTTAGGCAATACGCGCAAAGGTGGAGGGAGGTCGCTATCCAAGTTCAGCCGCCACTCCTAGAGAAAGAAATGACGATGCTCTTCATCAACACATTGAAGGCCCCGTTCATCACCCATATGTTAGGAAGTGCTTCGAAGAGTTTTTCAGACATAGTCATGAGCGGTGAAATGATTGAAAGTGTCGTGAGAAGTGGAAAGATTGATGCTGGAGAAAATAATAGGAGGTCAGACTTAAAGAAGAAGGAAAATGAGGTGAGCAATGTGAACACCTACAACAAATCGATTACACAGCCAAGAAAGGTGATTACTAGTCAGCAAGGTTCATCTAGACAAGAATCGTATGTGAAGCAAGGCACTGAGAACCTTCAATTCACGCCAATTCCGATGTCATATAAGGAGTTGTATCAAAGCTTATTCAACGCACGTATTGTCGCCCCTCTCTACACGAAACCTCCACAGCCTCCGAACCCCAAATGGCACGATGCGAATGCACAATGCGAGTATCATGCGGGAAATACGGGGCATTCCATAGAGAACTGCATAGCCTTCAAGAAACTGGTTGAAAAGCTCATCAACATGGGTGTCGTCAAGTTTGGTGACTCATCTAATGCAGAAAATTCGCCACCCAATCATGATTAACAAATGGGGTGAACGCAATATATGAGAAAGTGTTGGGAAGTTTTCACATCAATACCATATATGAAGGCATAATTGAAAAGGGATCTTATTAGGTGTTCGCCCTTATAAACCTGGGAGTGTTCTAAAGAAACCTTTGTAGTATTTAGAGCTTACTCAGAGTAATATTCAAAACACACTTGTTGCTTTCAGCCTAGAGCAACAAGAAGTCTTTCGTGAAAAAGGCTTATGTCTGAACGTCATTATTTTAATGGAATGCATCTTTGCGATCTTTTGAACTAATATTTTTCATTGATTATTCTTTTATTCTTCCATCCAAATCATTCTTTCATTCATTCATAATCATACTGTGCAGATAATTATTCTTAAATTCATACATTCTTTATATATTATTTTGTACCTACAATAGGTCTCTGGATATCAACGACATGAATGACGCTGCTACAGACTTAGAATCTCCTTTTGAGCGAGACATGTGTTTAGAGGGATCTCACGACTTTGAAGTTGACACAGAGCGTAGCTTATCTCCAAACTTGTTGAGGATGGTAGAACAAAAGGATAAACAGATCCTACCTCTCAGTGAATCATTAGAAATTGTGAGCTTGATAATAAAACCTGCACAACAGCACGATGTCAGAAATTTACAGTGCGAACGATGCAATTCTTTGCCGGGGCAATGCCTCTCTCGTTGAGTCAGCATAGCTTTACCCATTTGAAGTTGAGTTTCCATCCCTTCAAGATGTTGTTGGATTTTATCCTGATTAAAGATAGAGATCCAAATTTTTCTGTCGTAGTTGCGTCCCAAAAGGGCTCTATGAAAGAAATCTGGTACCAAAGAAGGTTTCTCACATACAAGATGAAAGTGGAAGATCTTATGTGGAAGACTTTAGAATAACATTGATTCTGGTCGAAAAGCATGACCAGAACTTGCCTAATCTCATGAATTCAAAAAATCAAAAAATCAAAAAATCAAAGTCAAAATAGGAAAAAGAAAAAAAGAGAGGCCAAGGCGAAAACCCACAAAGGGCGCTTTGACCAAAGGTGAATCTGAGTTGAAAACCCGAAAAAGGACGACTCAAATTTTGAGCACAATGGGCATGGACATCACCATTATCGAAGACTTCTAATGGGCATTGTTTCATTTTGAGAGGCTACTTCATGAGCTAAAGGCATCGTATACTGATACAGAATTTCAGAGAAGAGAGTATTGGAGAATGCATTGAGGTTAAACAATAGCACGATAGCTGAAGTCTCAAATTAGCTCAGAAGTGGACACCACGATTCGTCACTGAAGTTCCTAGAGTTGAACATCAAAAATTGAAGGAAAATGACTGAGACTTACGAGGATCGATGTGAGAAATTACCATGTACCCTCATTGTTTGTCGAACATCGGTATTGGGGCAACACTTCTCTTTTTGGTTTACAGGATTGAGGTAGTTCTACCTATTAAAATCCCCTCGTTGCTTGTTGAAGGGATCCAATCGCAATGTGATTAGTTGGCCCTAGGAAAAGGGTTAAAAGCTATTCATCAGGGTCAGATGTACCATAAATAAATAATATGAGCCCATAATAAACATGCTCGTCTCAGAGAATTCCACAAGAGGGCTGGATGTTGAAAAAGATTCTTCCTTAACGAAAGGATTCTAAAGGGAAATGAATGCCAAACTAGGAAAGTCCCTATATTGCAAAGAAGACCATTTCTAGAAGAGCACTGATCCTGAGTGAGATTGCTAATCCTATAAACTCGGATCCAGAAACACTTCGTTTAAAGGAGAAGGAAGGACCAAGGTGAAAACCTGCAAAAGGGCACTTTGATTCAAAAAAAAAAGAAGAAGAAGAAGATGAAAAAATGAAAAATGAAAAAGTAGAAATGGAGAGGCTAAGGGGAAAACCCGCAAAGGGCACCTTAGGCCAAAGGGGATTTGAGTTGAAAACCCGAAAGGGGCGGCTCAAATACTGATCAAAATGGGGCATGAGGTGATATAAGCTGCTCAAGTTTTGTTCATATTGAGGCATGTGTTGATCTTGCCATGCCTGAATCAACAGGAAAGGATAGGCGACATCTTGAGGGCATCGACAGAGCATTGTAGATCTCCTAAACACATGTCCAACTCAAAAGGGTCTTCAGAAAGTTTGTATAGAGAAGTTCAAGCTGTGATATCTGGGGCACCCAATTCTCATGTTATTTGTTGTTCTTGGAATATTTTTTTTTCTTTCCAAGATATACATTCCCAATTAATTCTTTTGTTGTCCTTCTTCACTATTTTCGATAATTTGTTCTTTCGAGCTATGCTCAGAACCAACTTTATTCTTATCCATTGTTATGACTTTTTTGCAAGCATTGGAATAATGATTAATGGACTAATAAAACTTTCACAAAGGAAGTTTTGCATATTACTCTGAAAAGTTTCTAAATAATACAGGAACCTGAAACAGGACTATTGTTTAGAACATGCCAAATTTGAAGGTTGGAAATTTGAGAAGGAAGAGTCTAAGTTTGGACTTTCTCTTTGGATTTTGTTGACAAATGCATTGATTGAACAAAAGGACAAGATGTCGTGTCAATGAAAAAGCTTAAATAAACAAGCAAGCAATGATCACTAGGCAATAGGAAGAGGTTACCTCGGAGAAGAGAGCCTTCATTTGTGCAAGAGTCTTTGAAACGACACCCTGGAAATGGTGTAAGGGGGACCAGAAAGATTAAGATCCTATATCCTTGAATTGTGATAAAAGAGGATTGAGGAAAAACCATATTTCTACCCTTGGATTGTAGAGGGAGAATGATGGTACAAATTTTGTGCCCTAATGGATTAAACTTTAAGGTTTACAGTGGGGGGCAACCAGATTAAGTGTTTCTTTGGATATACCAGACGAGCAAAAAGGCGTTGTAGTACGTCAGTGATAAAACCTTAATAAGTTTTTACGTGATGTTAACCTAAGCATTAAGGAATCATCTTCATGACATTTTGCATTCATTCAAATGTCATTCATACATATCTAGTTAGGAGCATTTGATTCATTCTGATTATGTCATCCTAATCACTAGGCACAATTAGGTTCATAAAATAGAACATACAGGTCATGTTCCCCAAGGGACAGATCAATGAAGACAAAAGATCTTGCCTTCCTACATTGACAGCGAAGCAGATCGAAGACACAAACCTTGCCTCTTTCGGTTGTGATAGAGCTGGTTGAAGACAAAAGATCTTGCCTTCCTACATTGACAGCGAAGCAGATCGAAGACACAAACCTTGCCTCTTTCGGTTGTGATAGAGCTGGTTGAAGACAAAAGATCTTGCCTTCCTACATTAACAGCGAAGCAGATCGAAAACAAAGCCTTGCATCCATCGATTGCAGTGGAGCTAGTTAAAGAAGCAGATCTTGCCTTCCTGCATTAACAGCGAAGCAGATCAAAGACAAAGCCTTGCCTCCATCGGTTGCATTGGAGCAGATTGAAGCCAGAGATCTTATCTCCCTGAGATTACAGCGGAGCAGATCAAAGATAGTAATCCTATCTCCTTGAGATTACAATGGAGCGGATTAAAGGATCTTATCTCTCTGAAGTTACAGTAGAGAAGATCACATCAGGTCTTATCTCCCTGAGATTACAGTGGAACAGACCAAAGAATTTCAGATCTTATCTCCCTGAGATTACAGCGGAGCAGATCGAAGACACTATCCTATCTCCCTGAAGTTACAGTGGAGCGGATTAAAATAAGAGATCTTATCTCCCTGAGATTACAGTGGAGCAGACCAAAGAATTTCAGATCTTATTTCCCTGAGATTACAGCGGAGTAGATTGAAGCTAGTAATCCTATCTCCCTGAGATTACAGTGGAACGGATTAAAATAAATGATCTTATCTCTCTAAGGTTACAGTAGAGTAGATCGTTTCAGATCTTATCTCCCAAAGTGGAGCACATTGAAGATGGCAGATTTTACCTCCCTGTGATTACAGTAGAGTACATTGAAGCCAGTAATTCTATCTCCCCGACGTTGTGGAGTGGGCCGAAGCGCCAATGCCTATACCTCTGAAGTTGCAGTAGGTCAGATTAAATCTATCATAGCTAGTCGTATCTCTCTGACGTTACAGTGGAGTAGACTTAAACCACAAACCTCGTCCCCCTGAAGTTGCTACGAAGAAGATAAAGGCTACAGGACGCATCTCTCTAAAATGCAGTGGAATGGATCGAAGCAACAAGACCTAGTGGACTGGAATGAAACTACTTGAAATGGAGAAGTACCAGAACAAGTCAAGACTCGGCGAGACCGGGCAAAATGGGCCTTTCTTAGTCTTTGCTCTGTTATCGTTACACGACAACGAGCAAAGAGGGGCAGCTGTTGCAGGCCCATTTACTCGGTGGCCCACTACCCGTTACAAGCCCAAATGACATTACAGGCCCAAACGGCCCAGACCCAAACCAACCATGGCCTAACTTAAAACAATTTCAGCAAAAATTAAAAAACCTAACCCTAGGGCGCCGCATGCTAGGACCTGTTGCCACCGCCCTTGTCCCATCGCCGCACGTCCCATCTGCACCAGTGCCGTGTACCTGCTCCATCTGCAAAAGGAGAGAAAACACCAGGAATGAAAAAAGCAGAAAGAAAAACGATGTAATATGGCTATAAAGAGTTGAAAATAGGGGAGAAATGGGGGCTTCATCACGGGATTTTGGGGGATTTTTTTTTCTTTGTAAAACCCACATCAGAAATCAAAAGGAATAGAAATTTTAAAAGGTTGAGTCCTTGCTATTTCTTCTTGGTTTTCTCTTATTTGTTTGATCTTATTTTGTTTTTTTTTCTTTGCAAATCTATTCTAAAGTAATTAAAAAATCAAAAAAGAGAAAAGAAAAGAATACCTGAATCGGCCCTTGGACTGGCCGGCGATGGTCCTTTGCCGTCGTCGGATTCGGCTCGAGAGGGGCCAAAGGTCTTGTTTTCTCCTCGACTCCCCTTCCAAAAGTTCAGGCCCTCTGAATATGCTTCAACTGCGCAGACCGGGAACTCCGTCGCGTGACGCCGGCCACCGGCCATGGCGGCGACTTGGAGCGGTCGAGAAAAGGGATTGAGGGGTATGGGATCTTCAGTTCGGCTGAAAGAAAAGAGAAAGAAATGGGGGTTGATTTCTTTTTTAGGGTTTTATTTATTTATTTATTTTTATTTATAAGATTCCATACGGCGCCGTTTGAAAGGGAAACCTGCGCACTTTTGCCCTAATGGGTAATTTGCGCCTTCGGTCCCTCCATTTCGCGTTGAAATGCAATCTGACCTTTTATTTATTTATTTAAATTTGGGATGCGAGTTCTGTGCCTGTTTCAATTGGGTCCTTTGACCATGTGTGCCCTTTGCACTGAAACGCCGCGCACAAGGGGGCTTGGGATATTTTCTCCTTCGCTCCCTCATACTTTCAGCGTATGGCGAATTGGTCCCTCTTTCCTTTGTTTCTTTTAAATTTAACCCATTTTTCCTTTATTTTTTGGTTATCTTATTAATTAAATTGATAAATGTGATATTATTTTTTTATTTACATACTGTTATTATCCTTATTTTTTATTTTTATTTTACTTCAAATTTTACTATATATATACATATTTAATATTTATATACACATACGCTTACATTTATATATTATAACTTACATACATATATGTATTTGCCTGCATACTTTAAATTTTTATATATGTACATACTTATATATCCTCTTTTATTTTCATAAATATATATACACGCATATTTATACATATTCTTTATATTTTAAAATTTATTTCTTTTTATGTATTTTCTATATTTTATAATTCATAAGCATACATTTTAATATATATATATATATATAAATATACGTTTTTATTTTTTTAAAATAAACATATATATATATGCCTATCTTTAGGTTTTATTTTATTTATTCATTCACTATTTTAAATATTAATTTTGTTTATTTTAATCCTTGCCATTATTATTGCAATTTCATTCTATTAATTATTTATTTGTCATCTTCAAATGTTTTAAAATCTAAATCTATTAGAATTGTATTTGTTTTGTTATTATATTAATATTATTGTTATATTGTTTCTTACATTATTATTCATGCATTTCGATTTATTTGTATCTATGTTATGTGTATACTTTATGATGCATATTATGTTATGGATTTTAAGTCTATGTTGCATATTCATTATAGGTCGTGTACGGCATTCTTTCCCTTCTGAACAATTTTTTTTTTCAAATATAATCAAAATCGCACGCATTTGTTTTTTAAAAATTCCACTAAATCATACTCAAAATTCAAAAGGGTAAAATTTCGAAGATAAAGGCAATATTCCGTATTTAGAAGATTCGAGAAATCGTGCCCTAACTTTCTGAGCTTCGATTTTTCTCGCGTTGATCTTAAATAATCGAATATCCTTTTAAAATTAAAATAAATGAGGTTTAAATAAAAAATGAAAAAGCAAGCTTACTCTCAAAAATATGATGTGTTGTGTCCTAACTTACTGGATGTGACATTTTGTTACTTCGAGATAAGAAGGCATTTTTCCATTTTGATTTATTCGAGTAATTTTAAAATAACATTAATAAGAAGGATCGTATTTTTAATTCTTTAAAGTTCTCAATTTCCGACACCAAGACATTAAGTAATTAATTAGGTACCAATTTTGGGCGTATCGAGGGTGCTAATCCTTCCTCGAGCGTAACCGACTCCCGAACCCGTTTTTCTGAATTTCGTAGACCAAAAGCGTTGTTTTAATAAAAATTAAATTGTTTATTAAAAACAACCACTTTTCGAGGTGACCCGATCACACCTCATCAAAAAAGATTGGTGGCGACTCCCATTTTCGTTTTCTTTTTCAAAATCCAAGTCGACCCCGTTTTGTCAAAAAAATGGTGTCAACAGCTATTATTTAACTGATAAATTGGAGTGATTGATTGAAACTAAAATTAACTAAATAACACAACAAAGCACAAATCAAGAAAATAATCAAATAATAACCAAGAAGCGAGACAATACCCAGGAAAGAATCCACCTAGACTTCATTTGTCATTATCAATCTATATTACGCAACTTTGTCACTTAGTATATTGATCTGTAAGAATCCCTAAATTATGCTAATATATCTCTTCAAGACTAAGAGTAACTGACTCTAGGTTAATTAATTAAAATTTATTTCTAATTAAAACCTCTATCATCGTTTTAACTTGATTTATGGATTCCCCTATTAGATTTGGCTCTAATCTGGTAGATTTATGCTGTCCTATTTCTAGGATTGCATGCAACTTCACTCATTTACGCTAGATCTACTCTTAAATAGGGTTTATTCCTCCTCTGATTTAAGCACATCAAACATGGATTAATAGCCTAGAAATATTAAACCAAGAATTAAGCACATAATTGAGAATAAGATCTAAGTCTTTATTGCGTAAAAATAGAAATCAAATAACATAATTCATGATGGGATTCATCTCCCTAGGTATTTAGAAAATTAGTTCATGATAGCAAATAAAAACATCCTAAAGACAGTATAACCACAATAAATAAAGAAACTCATAATAAACTTCAAAGAAATCAAAATGAGATCTTCAATCTTGATGAAGATTTGCTTCAAAGTTGGCTTCAATAGTGTTTTTCAAGTTGTTTTCTTTAATATTTTTTGACGTCTCTCTCCCCTCTTCTTATCTTTGTCATGTATAGGTATTAAAATGCTTAAAAAACCTTAAAATTAACGTGTTTTCACGCCGTTTGGAGTGTAATTTGTGATTTTCACACAGTCTAGCACACGGTCGTGTGGCTCACTCGGTTGTGTGTCCAACCCGTGTGGCTCTTGATACTTGCTCCGATTTTTTATTTTCACTCGTTTTTCGCTTTTTTTGCTCCCAAATGCTCTATTAAGTGTAGAACATAAATTGAAAAGTTTAGGAGCATAAAATTAACCATTTTATATCGAATAATCATCCAAAAACACATTAAGAATGAGACTAAAACATGTTACTTTTAGCACCTATCATTTTCAATATATGAATTTATAGTGTGCATCAATAACTTTAAATACAAGTTTATCATCGGTCTCAAATAAATAAATAAATTAATAAAATATATATTTTAAAAAAATTCAATGGATATAATACAAATTTTAATTGACTCGCGAGTTAGCATATATACAAACCCTTTAAATTGTTATACATAAAGTAAAATAAATTTAATAGAAAAATAATTAATAGAAAAATATCCTTTAAATCAATCATGTAAATAATTTAAAAATTATTTTTAAATTTTTTTAAAAGAAAAAATACTTTTGGATTTTTAAAATTTTATTTTATTTTTAAATTTTATTTTAAATCCATATGTAAATTACTCCAACATGTATTGTTTAAATCAATCATACGTACATTTCTCGTGCATATATTATTTATTACTAACATATTTTTGGTAACAAAATTAAGATACAAACTATGATAAGGAAAATTACATTAGCAAAATCTGGACCCTGATAAGTATCAACAACAACCTTAACCATTGATTCTTTTCCCTAAATTAACTCCACTTGATATGTATAAATAATCATAAAAAAATAAAGTATAAAAATATCATTAAATTATTTTCCACGTTCTACTTTGGTCATCAAACTTTTAAGTTTTTTTTCTATTTTGGTCACCAAATTATTTGAAATAAAAAATTTTGGTCATTAAATATTAACAGCGGTTTGAAATTTGAGAAAGCATTAACTTGGGCATTTCTTTTATTGGTCTAATAATAAATTTAGTCTTCTAATGTTTACAGATTCTATCAGTTTGGTCTTAAATAGAAAAAATAAACAAATTTAGCTTTCAATGTTTACAAATTTTGACATTTCAGTTCAAATTTTAAAAACTTCAATAAATTTATCCCTCAACATTTACAAAATAAAAAATGATAATTTTAAAAATTTTGTAAATTCCTAAAATCTAAATTCCTTTATATTAAACCTCTATCAAATGGTTATTAGAGGTGGCGAATGAGCAGCCTCAGATCAAACTTTTTACAGCTTCAGATTTTTTTGGACTCGGATCAACTTAGATTTAGATGTTTTCATTGAAATACAAAATTATAAATTTTATGAAAAAAAGAAGAAGTTAATTTTAATGTCTCATTGAAGGTATTATCTGTGTTGATTAGTTAAAATGCAGGAGCTCACACATGGCCATGCATGTATACACCATCAAAGGCAGGGAGAAATATTGTGTTTTTAGAAAATTCAGGGAGTAAGATTTCATGTTTTTAGGTAATTTTTTTGAACAATATTATTGTAGGTTTCAATTATCTCTACTCTTTTAATACAATATTTAAAATTATTCATAGCCCCTCCTCAATTCATCAATAAGAAGATAATGTGTTTCAGCGCACTCGAACTCACTTCCTCCTATATTAATAACAATATTCATGTTAATCGAGTTAAGACTCAACCAAAAATTATAAAGTTCATTTCTTTATTGTGTGGAGGCAAGACTGATTTGAAGCTCAGAATCAAAACCTCTGAACTTATCAACTTTGTCAAACCTTTCATTGTCAGCTGCAGTGACATCTAACTATATATATACCATTCATTCCACAAACTAAATAAGAAGAAATTAAACTCAAGACAACTTGGTAAAGAATTCAAGAAAATCCATTTACATGGAATCCCATGAGGTGGAGAATGATGCTTTATATTTCAGAAATTTACAAAATTTTAAAAATTAAAATTTATCAATTTTTTTAATGTTGAGGGTTAAATTTATTGAATTTTTTTAGAATTTGAATTAAAATAATAAAATTTGTAAATATTGAGAATTAAATTTGTTAAATTTTTATATTTAGTATCAAATTAATAAAATATATAAATATTAGAAGGCTAAATTTATTATTAAATCAATAAAAAAGTTCACATCAGTATTTCTGTTAAATTTTAAACTGCTGTTAACATTTGATAACAAAAAATTTAATTTCAAAAAATTTAATAACTAAAATAGAAAAATTAAAAATTAAAATAGAACATCAACAATAATTTAATCACCATTTCTATACTTTACCCAAAAATACTAGTTGGCTTTATGTGTCAGAATTGAAGATAAATGTTTTCGCACGTTTTATGTTATCCACTTAATTCTTCTTTGTCTTCTTACTCTTTACTACTAGTTTTATGTTATCCACTTATTATTGTTATTATTATTATTAGAGAATGACATATATATATAATTAGAGTTGTTCATGGGATGGACCGAGCTCTAACAAAATTTTAAGTCCGATTGTTAGGTTTGGGTCGGCCCGACCTGAAAAATGGGCCTAAATTTTTGTTAAACTCCCATCTCGGTCCATTTTTTTTATTTTTAATTTTATATAAAATTTAACAAATATAATACAACAAATACACTAAAAATATTTAATTACATGTTTCTCAATAAATTAAAAATAAATTTTAAAAAATCTTTTATACTTAAATAAAAACTAAAATAAGTACAACATAACAAGCAAATGCCTCTAAAATAGTGACAAAATTAACAATAAAATAATTATTATACTATATCCAAACATTAAAAAAATAGTAGTAACATAATAGTCAAATGGTAGTAAAATAGCGGCAAAAAGAGAGAAAACAACACCAAAATATGGAAAAATAGCAGCAAAAATAACAGGGTTTTTTATTGAAAATTCGGGTTTTTTTCCCCACCCTCTCATTTTTTCGAGCGGGCATTCCTTGGCTCGGTTCACGGACAACTCTATATATGATATACGTAAAAAGCTTATGTAATAAATTTATGGGATATATGTAAAAAATATACATGAACTATGGTTTAATGTGCAATTGTATACATTAACTTTGATTTTGTGCAATTTTATACTTGAAATTTTGATTTGATCCAATTCTTGAAAATTATTAACACAATTAATTGATATAACATCATTTTATGTTATATATTGCATACATGAATAATTATATTTATCCAATATAAAAAAATTGATGTATTTATTTATTTAAATATGTATTATTAAATTTTCAAGTATGTATTTGAACCACAATTAGAGTATCACGTGTATAATTGCACTAAATTAAAGTTTATGTATGCAATTGCATATTAAATTAAAATTCATGTATAATTTTGAGATTTATCCCTAAATTTATAAAAATTAAATTATTTAAAATAAAATGATAATATATATAAATATATAATAAGTTGCATACATTAAAATGGTGAGAAGTGGCGCAATTATGCTTTTGCTATTTAATTTTTTAGTTATTAATTATCTATTAAATTTATATGTTATAAAGTCTTAGACTTCAAGCTGACACGCTGTAACTAAATCATTGTATATAATATTTATTTTGTTTTTAAATTAATACAAAAATAATAATTTAAAATTATAAAATTAATACAGTTTAATTTATTTTAATTGAATATTTTAAATTCAATTAACTGATTAAAGAAAATACCTTCAATTAACTGATTAAAGAAAATACCATACTCTGGTTTGATTCTAAATAGAATTAGAAATCGTTATATTACTTATTCTTATTATTTGCTATTACTATAAATCTATATTGACTTACTATATTGATTGAAACGAAATTTTTCAAGATTTGGTTTTGAGTTAGCAACTTTGATTTCGTTCTTTTTTTTTTCATTCCTTTCTTCTTCGCTTTTGATCTGAAAATAAAAAAGTTGGGTGAATTAAAAACTCAAAGGAGGTTCATGGCCAAGAGTAATGATGTTCGAATAACGATTATTTTGGAGTGTACCAGTTGTGTTCGAAACAGCGTTTATAGGGAATCAACGGGTATTTCTAGGTATATTACTAAAAAAAATCGACATAATATGTCCAGTCAGTTGGAATTGAAGAAATTCTGTCCCTAATGTTACAAACATACAATTCATGGGGAGATAAAGAAATAAATCGAATCAAGTACTCGTATGTCACCACTTCCCGAGAATATGAAAATATGACATTTGATATATAATATATTAATTATAAGTACATAATTAATTATATATATAACACATAATTTCTTTATATAGTTTAAATCAAGATTTGTTCAAAAGCATCGCCCCCACAATTCTATTTTTATTTATTTATTATTATTATTATTATTCTTTCTTTCTTTCCACGTTTTTCTTTTTGTTTTCCTTTCCATTCCTTTTTTTTAATTGAAAATTTTAGTCACTATACTCAATAACTACTGATGTTGCCATTTATGTCGATTACGGCACCAAAAAAGAGATATTCTTTTCGTTCACTTCTATAATTCAGATTTTCTAAAAGTCGACTCCAAATCCTTTAAAATAATGACCAATGCTTTAAACTACTCTTTCTTCTATCTCTGTTTCGTTCCACCAGATTGTCGCCATTTGGATATATGTTATTCCCCGTGGTTAAACATAGCACCTCACTGTTTGGATCACCGAATGAAATCAAATTAATTCAAATAACTTTTTTTAAAAATTCAAATTGGTATCACTTGACACATTAACGGTACCATCTTAAAAAAAATTCAATTAATAATTTTTAATGATCCAGATTAAAATGGGACATAAAAGTTTATTCATGAAGCAGGCCAAAATTTTTTTTCTAGGCCCAGTCCGAACCCGGCCCGACCCGGCCTATGAATATCTGATGATGATATTGAATGTAAAATACGAAGTTTAATAAGAAATATAGGTCATACTAATTGAAGAAGACAAAAGCCTTCCAATTCGTTTGGTGTTTTCTACTTAATAGTTTGTCCTTTTTAACTCTTAAACACTCAAGCAAGTGGATAAATATAGAACCAAATGGACGAATCCCATAAGTTCCTAGTGCTAGGAAAACAACTTCTATCATTATTATCATTACTATTCATCGTACAAGTGTGCCCTTCCACATTCTTTTATCAAATTCTTTTAACTTTTGTAAAAATTTGCTGAGTCATGTCCTTTATCTTAATGAGTGTTGTAAAAGCAGATTCCTTCTTATATGCTTATTTTAGCTCTCCTTCTCTATATAAAAACGGGAAAGCTCAGTTGTAAAATAAATATTAGTGTGTTTTTATAAACTTTTTAATTAATTATTCAAAAAATTGATTGGACATCCAAATTCAATATTCGTTTTCATATATACATTAATTTTGTTGACCCAAACAGTTGTTAAGAGATAAGCTATAGGTTAAAAAAGAGTGGTTAAGGGCCAGTTTATCATTTAAGTTCAATAGTGTCGTGAAAAGTGTTTTTGAAAAAATCGATAGTATTTATCATTGTTGTAAAGTTGAAGATTTAACGAGGGTTAAAAAAGTTTTTAATTGAACATTACTTTTTCAAAAGGTAAAAATTATAAGTTTTGGATTGGATTAAAAATTTAGATTAAAATTAATGTTTGGTTTGAAAAGCTGATTATTTACCGTATGTTTTGGTTTGAAATCTTTGTTTGGGTTGAACGATGCTTTTGAACCTCAATGGTAAATATTCTAAGAGAGTGAGCACTCCGTCAAGCACTATGATAAACATGAATAAAATAAGGGATACATTGCTTGTTTATGTTATATTCGGCTTCCCTATGTCAATGGAACCTAACTCAGTGAGAAATATCAACTATCTTCAAACACTTATAACAAGTGACCCTAAATCTATTACACCCTATTGACAATTTCCTCATTTTTGTATCTTTGAAGACTAGGACCCTAGTAATTAAATTCACCCTGTGAATTTAGCATATAAATCCACAACACAAACAATCAAATGCACTTCACAAATAATGTTACTCACCTGAACCAATTAAGTGCTCTCAATTCTAGGTATGACAACCTATACAAGTCTCTCAATTATATAAAATATTTCGATAAGGGTTATCCAATTCGATCCAATCTTCCAAATATATTTCCACAAGTGATATGATCTTCATTGATGTGTTAGATATAATCCATTTAATCAGCATAGCCCATAAATTCTATTCAATAAATTGCTAATAACAAAAATATGAAAAACAATCTAATTTGTCACAATTGGTCATGGAGTAGATACTCCTTAAGGTACTTCTTCATTCGTTCCATATTTTTCAATAATAAATTTTATAATTATATGTATTTAAAAATATTAATAAATTATTATGATAATTACCAAATTAGAATTGTAAAGCCCAAAATCTGCCCGGGCCCATACCAGCAAAATAGACCCAAATAATAAAAACACAAGCAGCCCATTTTCAGCCAATTTAAACCCAAAAACTACAAGCCTAAATGCCCAATATTAATAAAAACCCTAGAGGCCCGAATGGCCCAAAACTACACCAACTTTCAAACACAAAAAGAAACCCCAGCCGCATGTTGTTGCTGCCACCTCCTGCGCACGCCCACCGCCGCTACTCGCCAATCGCTGGCTTCGCGTGTCCACGCGTCTGACACCATCTGCCGCTGCATGCTCCTCCTCCACTACCAGCACCTCCATGCCCTGCAAGATCAAGAAAAAAAAACAGGATAGAATAATAGAAAAAGGATGTAAAAAGGGGTTATAAAACCCGAAATGAAGGACTAAACGGAGGGGGGAACCTTTGAATATACAAAAATCGTATCAAACGAACATTGGAAATAAAAGAAAAAAACACAAAAGGTTGATCTCTTATTCTACTTTCTTTATTTCCATTTCGTTTTTCATCTCTCTAATATTTCCTTTTTATTTTAACACGAATCTATTAAATAAGAGTAGCCATAAAATAAAAAGAAAAGGAAGAGAAGAACCTTACTGGAACCGCCTGTGGTTGCTTCACGGGAGGTCTCTCCTCCATCGTCGGGGCTAAAAGAGGGGTGAGGGCCCTTTCTTTCGGTTCTTTTCGACTCAAGAAGGCTAGGCCTTCAAACTCTTTTGGAACAAGGCCGAATGGCCTATTCTTGTGCATTGCCGGCCACTGAGTATGGTGGTGGTGCGGCGGTCAGACGATGGCAGCGAGGATGGGTCTCGAAACCCTATCTGCAAGGGAGGAAAAATAGAGAAGGGAGAGAGAGAGTAGGAAGACTCTCTGTCTTTTTTTTTTTGAAAGAAAATGAAGTTAAAAATAAAAAAATTTGGGGCTTTAATGGCCATGCAAAACACTGCCGTTTTGCACCCTCACACACACACCCCCACGCCCCAAAACGGCGCAGTCTAGGGGGAACCTGTGTGTTTTGAACCTATGGGCTATTCGCTCCCATGGTCCCTTCAATTTTGGGCTTGTTTACCTCGGGCCCCTTTTATTATTTTATCTTTTCATAGATTTAACTGTTTAATTTTCTTTTGTTTTTTGATTAAGCCCGCGGTTCTCTGGTGCTTCGAAATTCGACATACATCTTCAGAGTTGGGGAATAATTGCATGTTTAACCCCTGTTCTTTCACGTGTGCCTTATTTTAGGCCCTGCGTCCCTTTTTATTTTTTTTAGATAGGACCCTTGATTTTAATCTTTTCTAATTCGATACTTAATCTTATAACATTAATCTTTTTATATTTTATTGATTTTTCATATACATATACTTTTATTTATTCATTTATCTTAAACAGTTTCACATGTTATTTATTTTAGATTTTTATTAATTCTTTAAGCTGACTTATGTATTATGCATTTAAGATTGCTTTACAAATTCGTTTTACCTTAAACTTAGCCCTTTTTTAAGGAACTTGTCTCATTTCTATTTTAATGCTTTCATGTGTTGTTTGTTAACTTTCTACACGTTGTTTACTTTATATGTTTTTATATAAATTATTTATATTAAACTATTACATATTTTATATTCATATATAACTTTTAATTCAAGCTATTCTGTAGGTTATTCATTTTAAATTTTCTTTTATTTTTTTGTAATACCTATTTTAAGCCATTTATTTATTTATATATATATATATGTATATATGTATATATATATTCTTTTTTCTTTTATACATCATTCATTTGAAATTATTTTTACCGTAACTACCTTAAGTCGTGTTATTTATCATCCATTTTAAATCCTTTTTATTTATTTAAATGATTCTATTATTATTTATTTTAGGTTTGTTTGCATATGGTTTTTTTTACACTTTTGCATATATATATATATATTTTTTGAAGGACAGAAATTATTCATATATATCATCTTTTTAATTTGCCTCGTGTATTACGGATTTTAAAATTCTTTTCTACATTATTTATTTTAAATTCATTTATTATCATTCTAAAGTTTGTTTACATTTTTATTTGTTTTAATTTACTTTATATCTTCCTTATTTTTAAAGATTGTTATATATGATTAAATTCATTGGTTATTTGTCGATGTTATTATTTAAATGATGTATTGTCGTGATGTTTATTTTAATTTGTTTACTTGATAAATCCATGTATATTTGTTTCATGCTCATTGTTATCTTTTTTCATATCATCGCCTCACGAATCAAGCCTCGGTGCATTTATCCAATAAATCATTTTTTTTAAATCCAAACAAATAATCAACGTTGTTTAAATATCGGATTCGCTATTATTCCAAAGCAAAAGTTTCTAAATAAGGCAATATTTCGCGTTTGGAAACTCGAGAAAACGTGCCCTAACGTGCTGGGTTTCGATTTCTCGTTTGACTAAATAGCCAAATATCCTCTTAAAGCTTCAAAGTATGGTTTCATTAAACTATAAGGTAATCTTGGTTCGATGGTTTAGAGTATCGGGTCCTAACGTGCTGGATGTGATATTCCTTAAGAACAAGAGAATCTTATATTTCAATTCACGTTATCAGAGTTTCTTTTAAGGATCGTATTTTTAAATTCTTTTCGAGTTTTTATTTTCGACATCAAGACATTAAGTAATCAACTAGGTACCAATTTTGGGCGTATCGAGGGTGCTAATCCTTCCTCGTGCGTAACCGACTCCCGAACTCATTTTTCTAAATTTCGTAGACCAAACTCATTGTTTTAATAAAATTAAATTGTTTATTAAAAACAACTGCTTTTAAAGGTGACCCGATCACACCTCATCAAGAAAGATTGGTGGCGACTCCCATTTTCATTCTTTTTTTCAAAATCCAAGTCGACCCCGTTTTCATCCAAAAAATGGTGTCAACAGCTTGGCGACTCCGCTGGGGAACAGTAAGAGAGTCAAGCCACGTGTTGATTATTTCTTGTCTTTTTGTTGAAAGTGGAAAATTCGATTTAAATTTACGATCCTCTCATTGCATCTCTTTTATTTTGAGTTATATTTTTTTTATCGTGTTCTGTATTTTGTTTTATACCTCTGCACATTGCATTGCATGACCGCTGGTCATACCCTTTTAAGTGGGAGTGAGAAACTACGCCTTCGTGAGGTTTTCACCTCCGCATGGGATAGTGAATCGCTTCCGAGATACATCCGTACCTATGTCTTCGTGAGATTTTCATCTCCGCATGGCCATAGGGAAATGTATTCCCCTGAACTGAACTCGATCCATATGAGCCTATAATGGGTAAGGATCGAGGAATCTGCTAGTTCAGGTACCCTTACTTTAGAACCAAACCACATATAGCGAGCCGTAAGAACCCACCGAGATAGAGTTATTCTAAACCCTAGTGCTTACCGAATAGATGCTTTATTTATTATTGTTTACTTTAAATCCTAGCGCCGATTTGTTTTGTTTGTGATTGCCTGGCATTTTTATTTCAAAAGAGGTGTCGATTCACGTTCAGTATAATAGAAAGCTTATCATGGAAAAGAGGTTTCTTGATAAAGTAGAAGACAATGCAGCTGTACGAGTGTGGGCTGAGACGATGTGGAAAGAGAAAGGCGATAGTCTTGCAGAAGGGTACGTATCAGAGTTATGGGACTTCACCCGTATCAGCGTAATCCAAAATGATCTTCGAGAAATAAAGGAAATATGGGATCAATGGGACGATGGGACCAAGCAGATGTTTTACTGTGACTATGGGGACTTGCCTTACTTACTTGGTGTCAAAGTGGACAAGCATTTATTCCGAGCCCTAGCCCAGTTTTGGAATCCTGCTTACAGTTGTTTCACTTTTGGAAAAGTGGATTTGGTGCCCACCGTGGAAGAATATACGACCTTGCTTCGGTGTCCAAAGATTCAAATTGACAAGGCCTATTCTAGAGCTGCTAGTGTCCCGACATTATTAAAAAAATTGATGAGCATTACAGGGATGAGCGAACAGTGGGTCGCTGCCCGAATCCAACAGAAAGGAGACAGTAAATGCGTTCCTTGGAAAAGCTTGCGAGATTTAGTATTAGCACACCCTGATGTGAAGAAAAGAGTGGATGTCTTCGCTCTAGGTATCTATGGATTGGTAATTTTCCCTAGAGCTTTAGGACACATAGATGAGGCCGTCTCTGATTTGTTCGATCGGCTTAGTAAGGGAGTCACGCCCATCCCGGCAATCTTAGCAGAAACCTTCAGATCTCTAAGCGCATGTCGAAGAGCAGGGGAAGGAAGGTTCATCGGATATGCACAGCTACTATTGGTGTGGTTCCATAGTCACTTTTGGAAGGTGGAAAATGTCTCTTATCGAGTCTTCTCAGAAGGCTATTCCCCATTGAAGGAACAAGTTGCTACACCAAGACGAGACGACATCACGGAAGAGAAGTGGATGACGATTCTCCAAAATCTTCAGGAGGACGACGTTGAATGGAAAGCCCCTTGGATGGTACCCGACGAGATCCTGTATCGATGTGGGGATTTCGACTGGGTCCCTTTACTCAGAATTTGGGGAGCTGTCGGTTATACCCCTTTACTCGTATTAAGACAATATAGATCAAGACAGTTCATACCAGCAACACAAGGGCTGGCTCAATGTGAGTTTTCTTATAATGATGAAAACTACAAGAGAAAAACTCGAGAAATATCTAACGCTTGGAAACAGGTTCACCGAATGAAAAGATTTACCGTAGGAGCGATGGCAACTCCCGAATATTATGGGTGGTGGAGTAAAAGAGTCAATGACAACATCCCTAAGCCGAGGGAAGATTGTGTTCAGTCTATAGAGGAGCATCTACAAGTAGCTCCGTCAGAATTAGAGATCATCAAACTAGACTTTGAGAAAAGAAATTCTAAGTTGGAAAAGAGGATAGAACAGCTAGAAGAAGAAAGAATGCATTTGGGATTAGACATCGATATCCACAAGCTAGAAGCCGAGAAATTAAGGAAGGGAAAAAACAAGGCTGAAGAGGATTTGGATAGTCTAAAAACAGATTACAAGAAGCTGCGATTGTCAATGAGAACTGTCGGTTTGGGTAAAACGTCAGAGCAGTGGCGACAAGAGATCAATGAGGAAAAGAATAGGGCCGATCAGTGGGAAAAGAAATTTCAAGATGCTCGAGCTCGAGAAAACGCTTTGGAAAGGAGTTTGTTAGAGTGCCGAAATGAGAAGGCAAGATTAAAGGCTAAGGTGGCAGAGCTAGAAAAGTCACTTCACTCGTACCGTAGTCGCAACTCCATGATCGAATTAAGAGCGAGCTTAAATAAGATCGAAGAACTGAAAGGAAAGATAGGGGAGCTTGAGGACGCATTACACAATTCTGAGCTACGAATGGAGCTTCTTGAGAGGAGTAATGATCAATGGCAAGAACAATTCCATCATTCTCAAAGTCAGATTAGAGATAGAGATTACATTATGGGCAATGCTGTGACTCAAGTGCGGGAAGTGGCTGATCACCTGCAAACATTAGCAGTTCAGGCTGATGTATTGAGTTTAAAATATGAGTCAGAATCAAGCCGAGGTCGAGATTTAGCTTGGCTTCTTAGGAAGGTTAAGGCTTTGGGTATAAAGGCGAAGCCGTATATGTAATTTATTTTATGTAAAGAAATTTGCTTTCTAGTTGAGTTTTCTAATGAAATTGAATTCGAATCAATGCCTCTTTTTGCATTCATCTCATACATTTGCATTACATCATATGCAGTAAGTTTCATAAAATGACCCTAATAAAATTAAATTATGACAGTTACCCTGGAAACCAACAAAAATCTAATCAAATATCACTACGGTACTCGTCGCCAAACAAAAGCAATGGATCAAAGGTTGGAAAGATTGGAACAGTTGCAACGAGAGATGCAAGATCAGATGCATGAACGACTGGAAAAAATCCAACAGGACATGTTAGAATCCCAGAACACTGTGATGAACCAATTAAAGCAGCTATTGGCTGGAGGGAATAACAAAGGAAACGACCCCGTAGTTGATGCTGGGGAGGATCACGATGACCCTGTTTATCCTCCAAGTTTCACCCCAACTAACATCCAAGCACAACCAGAGGTGTACCCACAGAGGGTACCAGTTACCATTGGACCTCAATATCTGGCTGGTACCTCAGTACCAATACATTTTCAAATGGGCTCGGGTTCTAATCCCAGGGATAATCCCACTAATCCTGTGGTCTCGGATCTCGATGATGTGGCAGAAACAGACAAAATAAGAATGAACCTGCCAAAACAACTGGAGGACCGATGTAGATGGTTAGAGGAAAAATTTAGAGCCATGGAGAACATCGACTATCATCGCAGGGTTGACGCCAAGGATCTGAGTTTGGTCCCTGATTTAGTACTCCCACCTAAGTTCAAAATGCCGAAATTCGAAAAATATAATGGGACTAGTTGTCCTGAAGCTCATATAACTATGTTCTGTCGAAGAATGACAGGATACGTCAACAATGATCAGTTGTTAATCCACTGCTTCCAGGACAGTTTGATCGGATCTGCAGCCAAATGGTACAACCAACTGAGTCGTGCTAAAGTTAGTTCATGGAGAGACTTGGCGCAAGCTTTTATGAAGCAATACAGTCACGTAACAGATATAACGCCCGATCAAATTACGTTACAAAACATGGAAAAAAAGCCTAGCGAAAATTTTAGGCAATACGCCCAACGATGGAGAGAAGTGGCAACACAAGTCCAGCCACCCCTTTTGGAAAAAGAGGTCACCATGTTGTTTATCAACACTTTTTAAGCCCCGTTCATCAACCACATGTTGGGGAGTGCTACCAAGAGTTTCTCGGATATGGTAATGTCCGGTGAAATGATTGAGAACGCGGTAAGGAGCGGTAAAATTGACACGGGGGAAAACTTCAAAAGACCAGCCCCAAGGAAAAAAGAGGGCGAAGTAAACAACGTAAGCACATATAGCAAGAGCCATTCAAAACCGATTACTGTTGGCCCTCCAAAAATGATGACAACTAGTCACCAAGCCCCCTCAAGGCAGGAATCCAACACAAGGCCCAACACAAGGACTAACACAGAGAGACTTCAATTCACGCCCATTCCAATAACATACGGGGAACTGTATCAGAAGTTATTTGATGCACACATAGTATCTCCATTTTATCTAGAGCCCATGCAACCCCCATATCCCAAATGGTATGACACGAATGCCCAATGTGAATACCATGCAGGGATACCAGGGCACTCAATTGAGAACTGCACTGGGTTTAAAAAGGCGGTGGAAAGGTTCATTAAGATGGGGATTGTGAAGTTTGACAACCCATTAGGACCCAACGTAGCAGCGAATCCGTTACCCGATCATGCTGATAAAGGGTAAACGCAATAATCGAAGGTGAGAGAAAGAGAATCAAAACCGACATTGCAGAGATAAAAACCCCATTGAGTTGGGTTTGGAGACAAATGATAGAAGGAGGTCTCATCAAACAAGATTCAAAAGAAAGGCCCGAAGGAACGAAGACGTACTGCGAGTTTCATGCTGAAGAAGACCATGACATTCAAAACTGCACTGAATTCAAGGCCATGGTACAAAATCTGATGAACAACAAAGAGCTAGAATTTTATGAAGAGATCAAATGACTTGAAAAAGGAGAAGTTTATGCCTCGGAGGAGGGGCCTACGAGAAAGGCCCAAAATCACCCGGTGGTGATTATTTCAAGGCCAACAAACACAGGATCTGGAATACAACTGGCGCCAAGGGTCATAATCCAAAAACCTGTAGCCTTTCCTTACAAGGATAGCAAAAAGGTTCCTTGGAATTATGACTGCAATGTGATGATCACGGGAGAGGAGAACCCGATAAATGCTTCAGAAGAGGGTAATGACGCAGGCTTCTACACGCGTAGTGGGAAACGTTACGACCCGGGAAATACAAAAAGGGAGCCTATAAAAGGAAAAGCCTTGGCGGTTGAACAAGATAAAACGAAGACGATCGAAATTGAACCGCATATTAACACACCGGTGACTGAAAATGAGGCTAGAGAATTCCTAAAATTCTTGAAGCATAGCGAGTATAGCGTGGTGGAACAATTGTATAAGCAACCCGCTCGCATCTCAGTGCTCGAGTTACTTCTAAGTTCAGAGATACATCGTAATGCGTTGGTAAAAGTGCTAAATGAGACTTATGTCGCTAAAGATATCTCAGTGAACAAATTGGATCGCCTGGTTAACAATATAAATGCCGATAACTTCATCTTCTTCAACGATGATGAGATCTCGCTAGGTGGTATGGGATCTACCAAGGCCTTGCACATCACTGCCCGTTGCAAGGGGTGTATACTACCGGCGGTACTCGTTGACAATGGATCGGCCCTGAATGTTTTACCCCTGTCCACATTAAACAGGCTACCTATGGATAGTTCTCACATGAAATCATGCCAAAATATAGTGAGAGCATTTGATGGCACTGAGAGAAAAGTGATGGGGAGAATCGAGATACCTCTATTGATTGGTCCAAATACATACGAGGTGGACTTTTTGGTAATGGATATTAAACCATCTTACAATTGCCTATTGGGGAGGCCTTGGATCCATTCTGCAGGAGCTGTACCATCGTCACTTCACCAAAAGTTAAAATTGGTGATAGAGGGTCGATTGGTGACTATAGGTGCAGAAGAAGACATCATTGCATCAGTCACCGATGATATGCCATACATAGAGGCTGATAGTAAAGCGATAGAATGTTCATTCCGATCATTGGAATTCGTAAATGCCACATTTGTCATCGAGATGAGCAAAATTCCAGAGCCTAAGATATCCAAAGCTACGTCAATGAGCTTACAGCTAACGATGGGAAATGGAGCATTGCCTGGAAGAGGATTGGGAAAATACCTCCAGGGAAGGGTCGGAGTACCGATCCTAGTTAACAAACAGGACCGTTATGGTTTGGGATATAAGCCTAATGCGAGGGAAAGGAGGAAGGAGATGGAGAAAAAGCAAGAAAGGAGAAGAGCACATTTGGGCGGGATAGAAGCTAAGTGGGGACCGACAACCTTTCCTCATATATCTAAGACTTTTTTTTAGGGGGAATTGTCCACCCTGAAGAGAAGGATGAGGTTACAGAAGGAAGGATTGAGAGGTTGGACATCAATGCCATATCTGCGGAAGGAAGGGTGGAAAGGAATTTATCGGGCATTCGTCCTTACGAACCTGGAAGTGTTCTGAATAACTGGACTGCAGAAGAGATCCCTGTAACATTTAGAACTAATTCAGAGTAATATTCAGAACACTTATTGCCCTAAGCCTGGGGGTGATAAGAATCTTTTGTAAAAGGCACATGTCCAAAATCTAATTTCAGTGAAAACTTATCATTCAGTTTCATCTTGAGCAAATATTCTTTCATTCTTTTCATTCCCTTTATAATCATAATATGCATACAAGTATTCTTAGATCCTTTTATTTGGGCCTCCATTTGTTCCAATAACAGGTCTTCAGATATCAACGAGATGAGCGACTCTGTTACTAATTCAGAGTCCCTATTTGAGCAAGACATGAGTATAGATGATCCTCAAGATTTTGAAGGTGACCAAGACAGCGTTTTATCTCCGGATTTGTTAAGAATGATGGAAGAAGAAGAAAAACAAATTCTACCCTATAAGGAATCAGTAGAAGTTGTGATCTTAGAAGAGGGCAGAGAGGTAAAAATTGGCGCTTGCATTGCCAAGGAAACAAGGCAAGACCTTGTTGAGTTGCTTCAAGAGTTTAAAGATGTCTTCGCGTGGTCCTACCAAGATATGCCAGGGTTAAGTACTGATATCGTGGTACACCGATTGCCTATAAAGGAAGAATGCAAACCAGTCCAACAAAAGCTCCGAAGGATGAGGCCTGATGTCTTGCTAAAAATAAAGGAAGAAGTTAAGAAGCAATTTGATGCTGGTTTCTTACAGGTGGTCAAGTACTCAGAATGGGTAGCCAATATAGTCCCTGTTCCTAAGAAAGATGGGAAGGTGCGAATGTGTGTGGACTACAGAGACTTGAACAAAGCCAGCCCAAAAGATAATTTCCCACTGCCTCATATCGATACCTTGGTAGACAACACGGCCGGATACTCACTGTTCTCTTTCATGGATGGTTTCTCCGGCTACAACCAAATTAAGATGCTTTCTGAAGACAGGGAGAAGACTACATTCATAACGATGTGGGGGACGTTTTGTTATAAAGTGATGCCTTTTGGATTGAAAAATGCGGGAGCAACGTATCAGAGAGCCATGGTAGCATTATTCCATGATATGATGCATAAAGAGATAGAAGTTTATGTTGATGACATGATCGCAAAATCCAGAACAGAAAGGGAACACGTGCAAGTTCTGAGAAAACTGTTTCTGAGGTTAAGGAAGTTCCAGCTAAAACTTAACCCAGCCAAGTGTACTTTCGGGGCTAGATCAGGAAAATTGCTAGGATTCTTAGTCAGCGAAAAGGGAATTGAAATTGACCCAGACAAAGTTAAGGCCATACAAGAATTACCTCCGCCAAGTACTCAAAAAGAAGTTCGGGGTTTCCTAGGAAGATTAAATTACATCGCTCGATTCATTTCACAATTAACCGAGAAATGTGACCCCATATTCCGTCTTCTTAGGAAACACAATCCAGGTGTATGGGATGAGGAGTGCCAGAAAACTTTCGAAAGAGTTAAACATTACTTGTCCAACGCCCCAGTACTGATGCCACCTTGCCCTGACAAGCCGCTAATACTATACTTGGCAGTATTGAGAATTCCATGGGGGGCGTGCTCGGCCAACATGATGAGTCAGGACGAAAGGAAAGAGCGATCTACTATCTCAGTAAGAAGTTCACTGAATGCGAAACGAGATATTCGCCAATTGAAAAATTATGTTGCGCATTGGTTTGGACTACTCCAAGATTGAGACAATACATGTTGTACCATACGACTTGGTTAATCTCAAAGTTAGATCCTCTGAAATACATGATGGAGTCAACTGCTCTAAACGGAAAGATGGCCCGATGGCAAATTCTACTATCTGAATTTGACATAACCTATGTGAATCAAAAGGCTGTAAAAGGGAGCGCGATAGCAGATTTTCTAGCAAGTAGAGCCCTGGACGATTATGAGCCTTTGAACTTTGATTTCCCAAATGAGGATCTGATGTATGTGGCAACTACTGAAGCAAGCACACAAGAAGGCAATACTTGGAAATTAAATTTTGACGGAGCCTCAAATGCCATGGGCAACGGGATTGGGGTAGTCTTGGTATCTCCAAACGGTGATCATTATCCTTTCACCAGTAAACTAGATTTTGATTGCACAAATAACATGGCGGAATATGAAGCATGTATCATGGGAATCCGCGCGGCTATGGAACGCAAAATCAAGGTAGTTGAGGTATATGGGGATTCGGCATTGGTAATTTATCAGCTCAAAGGCGAATGGGAAACAAGAGACCTTAAGTTGATTAGTTACCGAAGGATAGTCCTAGAATTGATTGAGGAGTTTGACGACATCACTTTTTGTTATCTCCCACGAGACGAGAATCAGATGGCCGACGCTTTAGCTACATTGGCTTCATGATCAAAGTAAATAGACCAGAGGATGTGAAGCCTATCCAAATGAGCATTTATGATGCTCCAGCCCACTGTTGTAACATTGACGGGGAAGAAGAAAAGGACGACAACCCTTGGTATCAGGACATATTGCGATACGTGAAAAATTGTGAATACCCAAACCAAGCAACTGAGAATGACAAGAGAATGTTGAGGAGGATGGCCAGTGGTTATGTCTTAGATGGAGAGATCCTGTACAAAAGAGGAAAAGATCAGGTGCTGTTAAGATGTGTGGACGCTGTGGAAGCCAAGCAGATCTTGGAAGAAGTCCATGATGGTATTTGTGGAACACATGCTAACGGTTTCACAATGGCCGGACAGATCATGAGATTTGGATATTATTGGTCTACCATGGAAGGAGACTGCATCAAATATGCTAAGAAGTGCCATAAATGTCAGATTTATGGAGACAAAATTCATGTGCGTCCATCACCTCTTCACGTCATGACTTCCCCATGGCCTTTCTCCATGTGGGGCATGGACGTCATTGGGCCGATATCGCCAAAGGCTTTAAACGGACATTGTTTCATTTTTGTAGTGATTGACTACTTTACTAAATGGGTAGAGGCTACTTCTTACGCCAACGTCACAAAGACAGCTGTCAGCAGGTTTTAAAGAAGGAAAATTATATGTCGGTATGGAATGCCTGAAAGGATCATATCAGACAACGCATTAAATTTGAATAATAGCACGATAGCAGAGGTTTGTAATCAATTCAAGATCAAGCACCACAACTCATCGCCATATCGTCCGAAGATGAATGGTGCGGTGGAGGCAGCCAATAAAAATATCAAAAAGATTGTGGGGAAAATGACTGAGACCTATAGAGATTGGCACGAGAAGTTGCCATTCGCCCTCTATGCTTATCGAACGTCCGTCAGGACTTCTACCGGGGCAACACCATTCTCTTTGGTTTATGGAATGGAGGCAGTGCTACCAATTGAGGTTGAAATTCCCTCTCTCCGAGTTTTTTCAGAACTAAAGTTAGACGAAGCAGAATGGGTCCAATCCCGATATGATCAGCTGAACTTGATTGAAGAAAGGAGGTTAAGAGCTATCCGTCATGGTCAAATGTACCAGAAACGAATGATGCGAGCTTACAATAAGAAAGTTCGTCCTAGAAACTTCCATGAAGGGGACTTGGTACTGAAGAAGATCCTTCCCATACAAAAGGACTTCAGAGGAAAGTGGATGCCAAACTGGGAGGGACCTTATGTAGTAAAAAAGGCCTTTTCAGGAGGGGCATTAATTTAACTGGGATGGATGGCAAAAGCTTGCCCAATCCTGTGAATTCGGATTCAGTGAAGACGTACTTTGCCTAAAAAAAAAAAGGGGAGAGGCCAAGGCGAAAACCCGCAAAGGGAACCTTGAGACCAAAGGGGTTTGAATTGAAAACCCAGGAATGGGCAATTCAAATTTTCGATCAAAGATGAGGCATAAAGTAGTTTTGTCTTCTCCGAATTAACAAGAAGGAGAGATACTACATCTTGGGGCATCAACAAAGTCTTTTAGGACTTCTAAACACAGAGTTTGTGCGGAGAAGCTCATGCTGCGATATCTGGGGCACCTGTTTTTATCTTATTTACATCTTAGCAAAATTTACTATCTGTTCATTTAGAGCTCTGCTCTCAATAAATTTCCATCTTATTCATTGTAATAATCTTTTTCATCATATCTCAGCAAAATTTGCTATCTTGAGTGATTTATTCATTTCGAGCTTTGCTCTCAGCAAATTTTATTTTGTTCATTTTGATAATCTTTTTTTTAAGCATTTGTCATTGAAATAACGATTAATGGATTGACAATACACATGCAGAAGGAGTTCTGCATATTACTCTGAAAGCTTTTAAATAGTACGAGGACCTGAAACAGGGCTATTGTTTAGAATTGACCAAACTTAAGGGTTAGAAGCATTGGAGGAAGAATAGTCTAAATTGCAACTATTTCTTTGGGTTTTCTGTCAAAGGTACTGGCTGAACAAGAAGGCATCAGTGATAGAACCTTGATGAACAATGAGGAATGACAACCTAAGCATTAAAATGGATCATTCTCATGACATTCTACAAATATAATACATACACATCCTGATCATGTCATCCTAAACACTAGGCATAAATAGGTCATGAAATGGATTTGCAGGTCATGCTCCCTAGAGGACAGATCAAAGAAACAAATCCTATACCCCTGAAGTTACAGTGGATGGATGAGATCGAAGAAAGCAGATCTTGTCTTCATATATTGGCGTGAAGTAGATCGAAGATAGCAGGTCCTATCTTCTTATATTGGTAGGAAGTGGATCGAAGATGCAGATCTTATCTTCCCATACTGGTGGCGAAGTAGATCGCAGAAAACAAATCTTGTCTTCATGTATTGGCGTGAAGTAGATCGAAGATAGCAGGTCCTATCTTCCTATATTGGTAGGAAGTGGATCGAAGATGCAGATCTTGTCCTCCCATATTGGTGGCGAAGTAGATCGCAGAAAATAGATCTTGTCTTCATGTATTGGCGTGAAGTAGATCGAAGATAGCAGGTCCTATCTTCCTATATTGGTAGGAAGTGGATCGACGACGCAGATCTTGTCTTCCCATACTGGTGGCGAAGTAGATCGCAGAAAGCAGATCTTGTCTTCATGTATTGGCGTGAAGTAGATTGAAGATAGCAGGTCCTATCTTCCTATATTGATAGGAAGTGGATCCAAGAAAGCAGATCTTGTCTTTCCATATTGGTGGCGAAGTAGATCAAAGAAAGAAGATCTTATCTTCACGTATTGGCGTGAAGTAGATCGAAGATGGCTGTCCTGTCTTCCTATATTGATAGGAAGTGGATCCAAGATGCAGATCTTGTCTTCATGTATTGGCGTGAAGTAGATCGAAGATAACAGGTCCTGTCTCCCTATATTGGTAGGGAGTGGATCGAAGAAAGCAAATCTTGTCTTCATGTACTGGCAGTAGAATAGAGCAAAAAAAATAAGTCTTATCTCCCTAAGCAGTAGTGGAGCAGACTAAAAACACAAATCTCATCCCCATGGAGTCGTAGCAGAGTAGATTGAAGCTACAAGGCATATCTGAAGTTGCAGTAGAGTGGATCGAAGCAACAAGACGTAGCAGGCTGGATGAGGCTACTTGAAGAAGAAAAGCACCAAAAGAAGCCAAGGCTCGGCAAGCCCGGGCAAATTTGGTCTTTCTTGGTCTTTGCTCTGTTTTCGTTACACGACAATGAGCAAAGAGGGGCAGCTGTAAAGCCCAAAATCTAACCGGGCCCATACCAGCAAAATAGACCCAAATAATAAAAACAAAAGCAGCCCATTTTCAGCCAATTTAAACACAAAAACTACAAGCCCAAATGCCCAATATTAATAAAAACCCTAGAGGCCCGAATGGCCCAAACTACACCAACTTTCAAACACAAAAGAAACCCCAGCCGCATGTTGTTGCTGCCACCTCCTGCGCACGTCCACCACCGCTATTCGCCAATCGTTGGCTTCGCGTGTCCACGCGTCTGACACCATCTGTCGCTGCATGCTCCTCCTCCACTACCAGCACCTCCATGCCTGCAAGATCAAGACAAAAAAACATATAGAATAATAGAAAAATGATGTAAAAAGGGTATAAAACCCAAAATGAAGGCTGAACGGAGGGGGAACCTTGAATATACAAAATGTATCAAACGAACATTGACAAATTGATTCATCACACGTACTCTAATATTTTCTTTTTATTTTAACACGAATCTATTAATAAGAGTAGCCATAAATAAAAAGAAAGGAAGAGAAGAACCTTACCGGAACCGCCTGTGGTTGCTTCGCGGGAGGTCTCTCCTCCATCGTCGGGGCTAAAAGAGGGGTGGGCCCTTTCTTTCGGTTCTTTTCGACTCAAGAAGGCTAGGCCTTCAAACTCTTTTGGAACAAGGCCGAATGGCCTATTCTTGTGCATTGTCGGCCACCGAGTATGGTGTGGCGGCGGTCAGACGATGGCAGCGAGGATGGGTCTCGACCCTATCTGCAAGGGAGGAAAATAGAAAGGAGAGAGAATAGGAAGACTCTCTGTCTTTTTTTTGAAAGAAATGAGTTAAAATAAAAATTGGGGCTTTAATGGCCATGCAACACTGCCGTTTTGCACCCTCACACACACACCCCCCGCCCAAAACGCGAGTCTGGGGAACCTGTGTGTTTTGAACCTATGGGCTATTCGCTCCCCTGGTCCCTTCAATTTGGGCTTGTTTACTCGGGCCCCTTTTTTATTTTTTTTTAGATTTAACTGTTTAATTTTCTTTTGTTTTTTGATTAAGCCCTCGGTTCTCTGGTGCTTCAAATTCGACCATACCTCTTCAGGTTGGGAATAATTGCATGGTTTAACCCCTGGTTCTTTCCGTGTGCCTTATTTTAGGCCCTGCGTCCCTTTTTATTTTTTTTAGATAGGACCCTTGATTTAATCTTTTCTAATTCGATACTTATCTTATACATTAATCTTTTATATTTTATTGATTTTTC